>NC_136593.1:3513504-3636004 GCF_910589615.1 Taurulus bubalis | reverse complement strand
CCGACCACGAGCGTCGGTGTTGGCCCCAGGAGGCAAACTCCAGTTTTATGAAGAGTGAAGCCAATGCTGAAGTTCTTTAAACTCCGGGTCTTACTGTGATTGACAGGTCGCTCACTACCTGGGAGTTGTCCGTGTTTTTATGTCTGACTACTTCAACCCTTTGAAGTGTGTGTTTTCAGTTCATAAACATTTTTTCATTGTAACATTTTGGACCGTCTAAAGCTTTCGGTTGTTCCGAAAAACTGAACTCGAGGCTCCAAAACTGTCCTTGAACCACCGGGTGACGTTGCGGTGATTACGTCCACTTCCTGCATACGGTGTGCGGTCGGATCTCACCGGCAAAACGCCGTAAACCAACGTCCAACCTCTTACTTCCTTTGACTACTTTATCGCCTTTAGAAAAGCCAAAGTAAAGAAAGAAGTCAAGTATTGAACGCATCACGAAGAAACTAAGTTAACTATTTGATTTTGCTGCAAAATAATTAATGTAAAAGATTTTACATCTGAAGACTTTACGAAGAAGGTGAATTTTAGATGCTTTAGAAAAAGGTCAGAAAAGTTGACTTTGAGTACCGTAAAAGTCGGGTTACAAGCCGCTCCTACCTCCGGTCAGTGTCCCTCTGTAGCAAGCTAGGACCGGCGCTAGCTAGCGCTGCTGCTAGCTAGCGCTGCTGCTAGCTAGCGCTGCTGCTAGCTCCACGCTGCTGCTGCTACTGCCCGCGTCCCCTCTGCCCGAGTCGGGTCTCGAGCCGGGGCTGGTCCCGCTACCTTCGGTGGTTGTAGCGGAGAGCTAGCGGAAGTTAGCGGAGAGCTAGCGGAGAGCTAGCGGAGAGCTAGTGGAGAGCTAGCTGAAGTTAGCGGGGGAACTAGCATGAGCGCCAGGGACACTGACCGAAGGTAGTAGCGGCGTGTAAACAGACTTTTCCGATACTCAAAGTCGACTTTTCTGACCTTTTTCGAAAGCATCTCAACTTCACCTTCTTCGTAAAGTCCTCGGATGTGTTAATAGTGCTTTTATTCTGGAACTTTTTGTGACAACTCGCGCGCCTATGGTCTCGAAAACTCAAAAGGTCAAACCTTAAACTCTCAGGGTCCAAAACCTGGTGGACAAAATGAAACCAGAAGAGTGACGACTGCTAATAAGAGCAGATTAACGCTCACATATATATTTATTTTTTACTTTTCAGCGCCCAGTTCCAGACTAGTTCAAGTCCAGCTTAAGACAAGTCCAAATGTGTGTTTCCTAATGAACTCGGGACCCGGCTCCTCTAGTGTCCTCGCTGATCTGAAGTCACGGTTTAAACGACTTTCAGCAAATGCCGCTCTGACGTAATGTTATCAGTGTCAGTAGTTTGCATGTGTGAACGGTGTCACGCAGAGTTCATGTGTAACTGCCACCCGAGACGAGGCGGCAGCAGTTTTCCACCCGATAGTTCCTGGAGCCCGTTTATGGCTCGGTCACACCTTCAGCTTCCCCGACCCCCTAACGTGTGAAAGTGGTCTCGCGTCATTAGCATGCAAAAGGAAGCGGCTAACTGCCTCTCTCGCACATTTGCATTCTCTCTGCTCCGTCGTTGGAGTCGTTGGATCGTAGCTGTGAGGTCGCAGGCGACTCCGCGGAGTCTGCTTCCCGAAGCTCTGACGTGACCGGTGTTTTCCAAACGGGAGGCTTTCAGCCGGATTGAGTTTCTGCAGTTATTCCAACTGTCGTGTGAACAGCTTTGAAGGTGAAATCAGAGTGAGGGTAGCTGCATTCACACGGCTGCTTTTACTTGAACAAAGTATGGGAAAAAAAAAAAAAGGATTCCTAGAGAGGTTTTTGAAACTGTAGAATCCGGCAGCAGAAGTCAGAGTTAGGCCGAAAAATACATCTTGTCCACACAAGCACGGTTTAAAAAAAACACACAAATATTGCATCTTTTATTGTTTTTTAGCAGTTTTTGACTGTTGTGCACATATTATAGAAGCGTCACCATTTTAAAGTTCTTGTATATTTAATCTTATTTCTGTTTTTAGGTTTGTTTGAGTTCTTTAACATCTGCCTCTCGAGATGGAAAAAAGCCTCTTGGCTAACTCGGGCACATTTAACAGAAATAATTTTATTAATGTGCCTCCCCTTATTAAATAAACCATTTCAAAAGGCTGCGAATGCATTGAAATATCTACAAAAAGACACGCCCACGTGTGACTGTTTACAGGAAGTGGACGTAGTCGTCATGACGTCACCCATCGGCAGTGTTGAGGGTAACAAGTTACAAAGTAACGGATTAAAGTAACGATATTACTATTATAGGTAACGAAGTAAAGTAACGCATTACACTCAAAATATTGGTAACTACACTACTTTACTAGACCTCAGTAACGCGCTTTCCTGCGTTACCCAAGACATTTTTACCAGTCCGAAAAGTTCTCTTTTAGCGGTGCGCGAGTCTCACGACACTTCCTGCATGAACAATAGCAACAAGCTGCTAGCTAGCGCTGCTGCTGCTACTGCCCGCGACCCCTCTGCCCAAGTCGGGTGTCGAGCCTGGTCCCGCTACCTTCGGTGGTTTTCGAGGAGCTAGTGGAAGTTAGCGGGGTGGTGACGGAGCGCTAGCAGGAGCCCCAGCCGGCTACAGCGGGGAGCTAACGGGGACTCTGACCGAAGGTAGTAGCGGCTTGTAACCCGACGTTTACGGTAGATTGTTCATGCAGGAAGTGTTGTGTGACTCGCGCGATTATCATTATTGGAAATTATATTAATTAATAATAATAAATTATGATTGAAAATTGAAAATAAAGTGATGCAAGGGCCATGATGTTTGTCCAGGTATCTTTGCAGTTAATTTGGACATTCACTTAAGTAAGGTAACTAGAAGTGAAGTTACTTTTCAAATGCAGTAACTAGTAAAGTAATCTAGTTACAATTTGCAGAAGTAACTAGTAACGTGTAACTAGTTACTTTTTCTGAGTAACTACCCCAACACTGCCCATCGGCTTCTGGACCGACGTTTGAAGCCTCGATTTCGCCGTCGCCATCTTCGATTTTTTTTTTGCAACCGATGAACGAAAGTTACGGAAGAGTGATAAATAAATACAATAGAAATAATAAATGGAGTGAGAAGTGGAGTCATTTACTCATAGGCTTCTATACACCCAGACTCCTTTCTGCCGTCACCCTGACATGATGTTTGCTGTGATGCATCGCTGCACTTTCATTGAGTACTGAAACGAAATGGAGGCCGATGGATTGTGAAACCGTCTTCACGACACTAAAACCCCCTGTGATCCTTTTATGATGCTTTCAGCGGATTGTTGAGTCTCGTTTAGCGGGAACAATGTCATCGTCGTCCTCTACTGGCAACATGGACACTGGTAGAGGAGAGTTGAGGGGTTCTGACAATGAACCAAATCACCAAACAGAGTCAGGTGCTGAGGTCAGGGTGCTGACCGTGCACTTTGATCAGGCTGTTCACCTTTATCTGCTTCTTCGCAGAATCTGGGGTTACTGAGTGCATGCAGATGAGCAGAGTGGAGGGGAGGTCCCACTCTGCTACTATGAGTGGAAAAACAAAATGCAGAAAAAAGTCTTGCAAATTTCCCCATGACATCTGACTGGTTTCCTCTGTGGTTTGAAGTAACGTGTGAGGGAGAAAGGCTTTGGGTTTAAGGTTCAGATTCAGGTTTTTGGAAGATTTGGCAGAAGGTTCAGTCATGCGGTGAGAGTTTTTCAACATCGTCATCGGGAAAATGTTGCTTTCACATCTTTAAGTTGCCTTTTGCTTATTAGAGGCGTATTGGAGCTGCGTGTCGTATTAACTCGTGATGATGTAAAACGTCATGTGACGCTGATAGAGACAAAGTCTGTGTAGGGAGTCGGTCGAGGTGGATGGACATCAGACTCTAACGTGTGAGACAGCTGCTTTTCTCCCATAGTTTTTTCTTTTTTCAAGGCAATGCCACAATCGTTCCCTTGACCTTTAACCCTAGAACACTAACGTTAAAGATAGTAACACCATCACTAATGTCGGGTTTATTTCACCCGATATATTGTACCTGATAAAATATACTATCAAAATATATAAAAATACAACAATACAAGGCAAGTTGAAGTACTCTTATTTTATTTTACCCTATATATATAAAACGATAAACAGGCATCATGGGGGATCCTAAAAAAAGGCTCACAATTGGAAGAAAATTAGGGAATCGTCAATAAAACATGATTAAAAATATGAATAAAGGAGCTATGAACTTGTTCTTTGCTCCACATGTTCCTGTGATATGTGAGTCTTGGCCTGTGAATGAAAAGTCTCCTTCAATGTTAAAACCCATCCGACATGTTTTCACCCTCTATCACTGACGTTTGGTGAAAATCACCTGAACACGTGAAGGTTGAGAAAAACAGGGATTGAAGCAGGAAGACACGCCCACCTTCAATAAGACACGCCCACCTCTATTAAGACACGCCCACCTAAAATAGTACACACTCACCTTCAATAAGACACGCCCACCTTCAATAAGACACATCTACCTTCAATAAGACACAACTACCTTCAATAAGACACACCTACCTTCAATAAGACACAACTACCTTCAATAAGACACACCTACCTTCAGTAAGACACAACTACCTTCAATAAGACACAACTACCTTCAATAAGACACGCCTACCTCCAATAAGACACACCTACCTTCAATAAGACACAACTACCTTCAATAAGACACAACTACCTTCAATAAGACACAACTACCTTCAATAAGACACGCCCACCTTCAATAAGACACACCTACCTTCAATAAGACACAACTACCTTCAATAAGACACAACTACCTTCAATAAGACACACCTACCTTCAGTAAGACACACCTACCTTCAATAAGACACAACTACCTTTAATAAGACACACCTACCTTCAGTAAGACACACCTACCTTCAATAAGACACAACTACCTTCAATAAGACACACCTACCTTCAATAAGACACAACTACCTTCAATATGACACAACTACCTTCAATAAGACACGCCCACCTGTAATAAGACACGCCTACCTTCAATAAGACAGCCGAAAAATGCATTTTAGACACCTGAGAAAATGCCCATCAAAAAAGAAAAATATAAAAGATGTAAAAGAATATTTACAAAATGTAATACTGAAGAAGTTATGTCAAAACCACCAGACTTCATTGAAAGAAAACTGTAATTTTGTCCCAAAGAACACTGGAGTTGCTGGTCTGGTGTGTGTGTGTGTGTGTGTGTGTGTGTGTGTGTGTGTGTGTGTGTGTGTGTGTGTGTGTGTTACTGTGTGACCCTCCTATCCAGACGAGTTTACGAGTTTCAAACATTGAACTAAAACTGTGACCGGCATCAAGTTGTCGCCCGTCAGAGCCGAGGCCCGACAGCGGACCCAATGTTCTGCTGAACTCTGACCGGCTCACAGCCGCTTCGGAGCAACAGGTGTTGCGGTTTAACGAGCGTTCGCGTTAACAGGTGACTTTCTGTCTTTTCGGGGCCGTAAAGCGTCTGCGGTTGCTCGTGGTAACTCGCCGTAGATCACGAACACAGATGAGTGTGTATTTAAAAATTATTGACGGCTTTTAAGGACACCTACAGCGCTCTCCAGCAGCTGCTGCCGCCACTGTGCCGGTGTAGCGCTACACTTTAGGTTCCTCTTCCAAAAACATGAATATATATATATATATATATACGGACGCTAAATATTGGGCCACTTCCAGTAAAAAGTTTGGGTTTACCCGCCACAAAAGCTTGACTACATGATGGCTGAGAGGACTGCTCTGCATTGGTCATGCTCTCAGGTTGTAGAAAGGCCTCTACACGAATATGTGTTATTTTGAATGAAAGGGTTTGTAATAAAAGTTGTGTTTTGTACATGCAGAACAAACTGCTGTTCAGCAAGAGGAAAAAGATCCATCTGAGCTACGGTGGAAAGAGAAGAGAAGGAATCGGCATTCGTTGGTCAAATTAATTGGAAGCTTAGCATCAAAAAGTGCGGATTTAAAAAAGGAAGTGCCTGTAAAAAGATGGAATATGAACAGATGTGTTATATATTAACAGATATTCTTAAAATGTCACAATAGAAATAAAAAGTTAGTATATGTTAGCAGTATTGGAATTGGATCAATGAATATCAGACAATATTTAGAGCCCAAATGTTGCCGTTGTGGGCTAATCCGCTAACTGTTTCAAGCTAGCATCCTCTTAAAATGACGGGTTAGAAGTTCAATTATTCTCCTGTCTGGCCCCCAACTCCTACCTTTAATAGTTGGAAGGGAAACCTATGCTGCTGTTTCAAGAACGAGTGTCTGTCATTGATGCAAATGCCCCCAAAAATGAAGGGTATTTTGTGGGGAAATAGTTGCAACAGTATTCTCCCCTGACATGCAACACAGTGCGGCCTTTGACTAAACACACGTTTTTTACAAGGAATCCTTCTTCTTCTTTTGGGGCCAAAACTATTAAATGTAAGTGTGTGAATTGTACTTTTTTTGTCTCTGAAATAGTCATCATTGAAGGAAGGAAGGAAAAAACATCAACATACCAGGTGACCTTTGACCTGCAGTGTGTCTCTAAACAGCCCACAGATCTGGAAAGGCCGTTTGTTGATCTGCTGGTTGTCTGCACTCCGTCATACTACTGCTGCTCGTGCCCACGTAATAAGCATGTTATGATTGCCTAAAACCTGTAAAATATGAGCCAATAACTGGTGTTCGGACACATGTTCAGAGCCTCTGCTCACGCAGGTTTTCTGTAATTCCCTGACCTGCCCGACCCGTTGAGAAGAAGGAATGCGCTTCCTCTTTAAAATGTCTTCGGGGGTCGCTGTGACTGCTGTAATGTTAATCAGCTCCAAAGAAGGGAACCTTTACCAGCTTCATTAGCAATATTTATATTTGTTCTTAAGCCTCTTCAGAGGGTACATTTCATTAACATCTTTTGTCAAGTTCTTTTTTCCACCAATTGGCTCCAAATGAAGGGAGAATGAGGCCACCTGGGTTAAAGCGGCTCTAATTCCAACGCTGCTCCCTGATTGGCCGAAGAAAGCAGGAAGTCATGGAAGACAACAAACTGGTTGCTTATATATATATATATATATATATATATGTATATATATATATATATATATATATATATATATATATATATATATATATATATATATATATATATATACATATTTACTGTAAGAAAGTGCAAAAATGCAAAGTGTATGCAGTGTATTTGAAGTGTGAATAAGTTTGTACAGTGAGTAACAAACAACAAAAGCGGTGCTAGGACTATTGATGTTGATGCTGATTCATGGAGGATCTGGCCAGAGGTGATTTATTATAAAGTAAACCGATTACAGATAACCTGAAATACCATGCATACTGTTTCGTACTAATAAATTAAAGCAACGGTTCTGGGAGAATGAAACCCAGATATCAGAGGTTATAGGCGCTGCCGTGTAACAACACCTGAGATGACAAACTAGACAGAGATTAGTGTTGGGGGGAAATCCCTGCAGATCATAAATAAACGTCTGACTCACTGACACGGATCCTCACCTCACAGCTCAGGACAGGAAGGAACCTGAAACCCTTCTGCTTGAATCATCATCGCTAACTCACAATAAACAACAAATGTGGGCGGAAAAGATCCAGTGAGCTGTCGGATTGTATTGCATCACTGTAACTCAAACCACAGGCCCGGTGTTCTCCTGTTGAACTCATTTGAGGACAAGTCTTGGTCTCAGACTGGTCTTCTGTGGTCCGGTTGAACTGGTCCCAGTTAGACACTTCTTTTGTGGCTTGGCTCAGCCTGAGGCGCTTTGTTGGTACGCAACGATCGGTTAGAATGTCAGATAGATAACTATTTAAACTGACTGTTTTAACCCTTTATCCAGTACTTTAAACTGACTGTTTTAATGGTTTATCCAGTACTTTAAACTGACTGTTTTAATGGTTTATTCAGTACTTTAAACTGACTGTTTTAATGGTTTATTCAGTACTTTAAACTGACTGTTTTAAGGGTTTATCCAGTACTTTAAACTGACTGTTTTAAGGGTTTATCCAGTACTTTAAACTGACTGCTTCAACCGTTTATCCAGTACTTTAAACTGACTGTTTTAATGGTTTATCCAGTACTTTAAACTGACTGTTTTAATGGTTTATTCAGTACTTTGACTGACTGCTTCAACCGTTTATCCAGTACTTTAAACTGACTGTTTTAATGGTTTATTCAGTACTTTAAACTGACTGTTTTAATGGTTTATTCAGTACTTTAAACTGACTGTTTTAAGGGTTTATCCAGTACTTTAAACTGACTGTTTTAAGGGTTTATCCAGTACTTTAAACTGACTGCTTCAACCGTTTATCCAGTACTTTAAACTGACTGTTTCAATGGTTTATCCAGTACTTTAAACTGACTGTTTTAATGGTTTATTCAGTACTTTAAACTGACTGTTTTAAGGGTTTATCCAGTACTTTAAACTGACTGTTTTAAGGGTTTATCCAGTACTTTAAACTGACTGTTTCAACTGTTTATCCAGTACTTTAAACTGACTGTTTTAATGTTTTATTCAGTACTTTAAACTGACTGTTTCAACTGTTTATCCAGTACTTTAAACTGACTGTTTTAATGGTTTATTCAGTACTTTAAACTGACTGTTTCAACTGTTTATCCAGTACTTTAAACTGACTGTTTTAATGGTTTATTCAGTACTTTAAACTGACTGTTTTAAGGGTTTATCCAGTACTTTAAACTGACTGTTTTAATGGTTTATTCAGTACTTTAAACTGACTGTTTTAAGGGTTTATCCAGTACTTTAAACTGACTGTTTTAATGGTTTATTCAGTACTTTGACTGACTGCTTCAACCGTTTATCCAGTACTTTAAACTGACTGTTTTAATGGTTTATTCAGTACTTTAAACTGACTGTTTTAATGGTTTATTCAGTACTTTAAACTGACTGTTTTAAGGGTTTATCCAGTACTTTAAACTGACTGTTTTAAGGGTTTATCCAGTACTTTAAACTGACTGCTTCAACCGTTTATCCAGTACTTTAAACTGACTGTTTCAATGGTTTATCCAGTACTTTAAACTGACTGTTTTAATGGTTTATTCAGTACTTTAAACTGACTGTTTTAAGGGTTTATCCAGTACTTTAAACTGACTGTTTTAAGGGTTTATCCAGTACTTTAAACTGACTGTTTCAACTGTTTATCCAGTACTTTAAACTGACTGTTTTAATGTTTTATTCAGTACTTTAAACTGACTGTTTCAACTGTTTATCCAGTACTTTAAACTGACTGTTTTAATGGTTTATTCAGTACTTTAAACTGACTGTTTCAACTGTTTATCCAGTACTTTAAACTGACTGTTTTAATGGTTTATTCAGTACTTTAAACTGACTGTTTTAGTGGTTTATTCAGTACTTTAACTTGACCGTTATAACTGTTTATCCAGTACCTTAAACTGACTGTTTTAAGGGTTTATCCAGTACTTTAAACTGACTGTTTCAACCGTTTATCCAGTGGCGGGCCATGGATTTTCTACCTGCGCCTTCAGTGGATCAGCTGTTTAACAGGATAAACCCTTAAAACAGACTGTTTCAACTGTTCATACGTTAAGCTATTTTAACTTTCACCTATTAATTCAATAGTGACATGACTACATGTCTATCAAGTTTGACCTTTTTAAAAATAAGGCTATTTATATAATTGTGAGCCATTTTGTGCATCTTCAATAGGAGCCAATGGGGACGAGCCTGAGAGCTGACGTCAGAAAGCTTTGAGCCGGACCAACACCTGGTTGGTTCTGGCCTCTTTACGGGCTCTGCTGACAGACATGCCAGCCTCATCCTGAAAGCTGTTAGAAGCATGTGTTCTCCTTCACGCGCTGCCGTTTGGGTTTGAGCTGTGTGTTTATCCGACGGCCTCCATGTCAAACACTCGGTGCACTTCAGGGAGCGGAAAACTGGGAAAACATGCAAGAAAAAAGGTTTCTGCAACAGGAGATACTGAAGTCCTCTGGCAGCTGCAGTCGGAGGTCCTCCGCTCCGCTCTGAACACATCTGATTAGCACAGCAGCTAATGGCCCCTTCACACCGACAATAAATCTCAGAGCAAACCCCCGGGCCCTTCATTCATTTCAATGGGAGCACTGTATTAGAGCCGCAGGGGTTCTTCCAGGGTGATCCAGGAAAAAAACAAAAGGGGAAGAGACAGAAAGAAATGGAGGGCGGTGAAGAGTTACAAAGTGGGATTAGCTGCTGGGTTGGGAAGTATTTTTCCTCACTGTGAATTTATTTTTAGAGATGTAATCACAGAAAGACGATAAATACACTACAGTCAAAGTTTCGTAGTATTTTAAGAGCTGATTTGAAACCGGCATGATGATTCATCGTTACGCAACTCTGAAGAACGGTTACCAATGTGTTGCCACGCTAGAGTGCACAGTGTGTCCCTTTAGCCATAATACATGGCGGCCCACTGCAGTCCACCTGTTGGCCTTTGCATAAAGCTGTGATTTATATACGTTAGCGGTCAAAATGTTCGATAGTTCCCATTAGAATGCGATCATTCTGTCGGTTCTTGTGTGATTATCTGGTCCCCCACCCCTCTGGTATCACATCCTCTATCTCCACCCTGAAGCAGCAACCACTCAACTGTAGAGCATTTTACTTTACTCAAAACCCCCGAACGTTACAGGCCATCAGTCGCCTACTCGGCGGCCCCCGGGGGACCCGAGCTTCGGTTAAACAGTAGAATGTGACGAGGGGTGAAATGCATCAAATTGTAATTACAAAGTCTTCTTTTTATCTGATTGCCCCCTGAATGTGAGGGTTTCACAACTTCCAAGAGCTTTTGTTCCGGTTAAAGGGATCCTCCTCAACATGCTTACACAATAACTGATACAATGCAGATAGACTTTTGTTTATTTCTTAAATCTTAATCTCGTTTTATCTGTAGTCTGTGTGAATATAGGGCTGCGGGAACGGTGCTAGAAGATAACATTGATTGATTAAATCACTGAGGGTGATCTTTCGTATTGATCTCTCTTGCATAAGTAACTATTTGATTAGGTTTAGGAGAGGATTGTGACCCATCCTCCTCCCTGTGTGGGTCTTTACACTTCCTGGTTCGTGATAAGATACAGAATGATTTCGTAGGGGATCTATGATTAACAGCGCATTGTTTTTTTGTAAGCAGAGCTGAGGAATGTGACCAGATAAACAGGCCTTTTAAACCGGTAAATAAAGTAAAGTTAGCAGTTAAAACACAATCTTAAACGTTTCAGTTTCAAACAAGCCTCACTGACTCCTTGTGAAATGTTGCGATTCACTTTTAAAGCGTCTTCAGGATCAGCGGAAACTCTCCGACAACACTTAGTCAAGCAGGAAAACACTTTGTCCAGAAACCACTTGTCCAAAAACGAATGGAAAGCAACGGTCAGGAGGTGGACAGTCAGTTCAACCTCTGAAAAGGAAAGAGATGCCGGCTCTAATGAGAGCTAACGAGGCAAATTAGCGGCTTCCATCGGCCTCCTCCCCGTTTCCGATGTTCTCTACGAGGTTCAGGCTCCAACAGAAGCTCCGGCTGCAGGTTTTACATTTTAATATACAAACCTGACTATTTTAAACAATTGCCGTTTTTCTTTCCGTGAGACAACATTTAGGATTTTACTGCAATGGGAAGCAATTGGAAACTTGATTGAGATAAATAATCGTTTCTTTCCTCTTAATGTTTTTGTTATGTGGTAATACTGCATTGAGCAGGGACTGATGCTGTGAGAGCTTTGGAAATGTTCTCTGTAAATACAGTTCGACCGACGGCAATATAATATGATTGTTTGCAAAACTCTTTTAAGTACGATTTCATCTTTAACCCAAGCATATTTAGGAAGGCTGTTCTCGTCCAGAGTCCGTAGAAATACCGACAAAACAGCGTTGCTGGACTTTTCATACCGAAGAAAGATAATGCGCCGTAGTTTGTAGATATTCAACTAAATTATTTTGTATATTATTCACATATTTATGAACAAGATAACTCAGTAGCTGTGTTGCCTCAACCCAACTAAGTAATGTTGTTGCACAACCCAACTAAGTAATGTTGTTGCACAACCCAACTAAGTAATGTTGTTGCACAACCCAACTAAGTGGTTTTGTTGCCTCAACCCAACTAAGTGGTTTTGTTGCCTCAACCCAACTAAGTCATTTTGTTGCCTCAACCCAACTAAGTAATGTTGTTGCACAACCCAACTAAGTAATGTTGTTGCACAACCTAACTAAGTAATGTTGTTGCACAACCCAACTAAGTGGTTTTGTTGCCTCAACCCAACTAAGTGGTTTTGTTGCCTCAACCCAACTAAGTGGTTTTGTTGCCTCAACCCAACTAAGTAATGTTGTTGCACAACCCAACTAAGTATTTGTGTTGCCTCAATTGTACTTCCTTGTTGTTCTGGGTTTGTGCTCATGGTTGAAGTCACTTTTTGTAAGTTACTTTGGATAAAAGCGTCAACTAAATGAAATGTAATCTAATGAAGTAGTTTTGTTGCCTCAACCTAACTGAGTTTCCTGTGGAGACTGAAGTGTAATTTGAAAAGACTGTATGCATGAAACCAGCGGAAATCAAGTCATGTTGCTGGACTTTTTATGACATATCATACAGTTGTATGAGAATACGTTGTCCTGGAAATGTCCACATTTGAATCATATTCTTTGCTAAAATGTGGGCGGGCTTAACATGTCGAGCTGCAGATTTATTGATAAATGTCAGGAATGTATTGGTTGAAATTGTTTATCCTAGCTTGCATAAGCACCCTTCATATTTAGTTTTAAGGTAGAAAAGATGATTGGATTTTGATATGAAAATACAAATAAATGTGTTTCTTCCCTCCCTTTCTTGCACATACTGTGAAATAGTTTGCATAACATGAAATGTCTAACGGTTGAACTGAATTTACAACTGACTGTTCTGTGTAAATAAATAAAACAAAATGATTTGTCAGGCGCAGAAAGGAGGATGTTTGCCAGGAGAAGACATTGGAAAGGCAATTCCAAGAAAACCTGAGTTTAACACATTTAGTTGGAATTTTAGCCCGAGGTGGCCGGCAGATGGGAGATACGTGTGTGTAAAAGTGTCACAGGCCATCCGTCAGGTTTGTTTGAGCTGAGAAAACAGTTGTGTCTTTTTTCTGATTGTTTTGCTTGTCTTGACTTGCTGTGTTGATTTATTTATTTCGGATTACCTTTCATTTGAGCTACAATAACATGTTAGATTTGAAAAACAAACGTATTTTGTAATGAAATACATTAGTTTATATAATTTTCAATATATATTCAACTGACTTTAATATTCTCTATGTTGCCATCAATTGTCCCTTTATCCAAGAAACCCAGGCTTTTTTTAAAAAACATCTCTCTTTGAGTCAGTTAAAGTAAAACAACGTTACAAGGTGGAAGAAATGCAGCAGAAAACAGCTTCTCAAAATCCAGAGTGAATGGCAACGCCAACCAGTTGCATATCAAAACACTCGGGCCTTATGTATTTTATAAAAGTCACCACATTGGCGTCTTCCCTCCCCAAACCGGTACTTTCAAACAACTAGATTTTGACATGTTTGAGGTTCAAGTTTACTTTCTTTGTCATTGTGAAACAGAGTTGCACAACGTAACGCAGGATGACCTTGGATTATATTATGGAGACATTATTAAGGTTGAGTTTACCCTCTTGTATTGCTGACAGCATTCATGTTCCCCTAGAATAGAAAGAGTTTTCGCGATCCCTTCACTCTCGCGATCCCTTCAATAAAAAATGTGATTTTGAAACTCGTAAAACTAATGGCATCCCAATCAGCGTCACTTGTACTTTGAGTTTAGCGTTTATTACAAAACATTAGCATGCTAATACCAGGCGGCAACCTCCGGTTCTGTAGAGTGAAGCTGATGCGAAAGCGTCTTAAAACGTGCATTCTTGCTACTGACCACCAGGGGGCGACTCCTCTGGTTGTATAGAAGTCTATGCTTCATGTGTTAAAGCTGCATTCTCTCTCCTGACCACCAGGGGGTGACTCTTCTGGTTGTATAGAAGTCTATGCTTCATGTGTTAAAGCTGCATTCTCTCTCCTGACCACCAGGGGGTGACTCCTCTGGTTGTATAGAAGTCTATATAAATGACTCTACTTCTCTCAGTAAACATTGTAAACATGAGTTTATGTCTCAATCTCTAGTTTCAAGTCTTCTTCAATACAGCATGATGTTCATTTAGTAAATTATGGTCATTTAGAGTCAAACAGACCATAAAGCAGGGGATGCTTTAGGGGCGGGGCTACAAGGTGATTGACAGGTCGACACCAGAGACGTAAACAGCGTCTCTACGTCGCTCCTTCACATTCCAAATATGGTAACTTCCGTTCATCGGTTGCAAAAAACAACAAGATGGCAAAAGCCATAATCCAAGATGGCGACCGTGAAATCGCTGAACTCCAGGCTTCATAACTGCCACTTCTTATATAAAGTCCAGGATGTTTTTGCTGTTTCCATGAATCCTTTCTGATGTGATGTGCACACATTTACGTTAATGGAAACACGGCTTATGTTTGCATGCTGATGTTAGCATTTAGCTCCAAACCATTTCAGTCAAGACTCTTTGACTTGTTGGTGTCTTCTTTGTCTGTTTTCAGATATTCATTTTCTGTCTCTGGGTTTGCTTCTGCAGGTCTGTTCAATGTGTGAAACGTTTTGTGACGCCGCCTCCGGTCCTTTGCAGTGAAATGACAGTTGTCAACTTTTAGACTTAGAAGAAATCACAAGTCTTTTGTGAAAACAGGAAGACCCCAACAGAGACAGAGACCCCACATCACACCACACCACATCACACACACACACACACACACACACACACACACACACACACACACACACACACACACACACACACGTTATTATAAGAAGAGGTGTTGCACTGATGGGAATCCGAATGCAGAAGTGAAAGTGGGCTTCCAGTGTGAGGAAGTCGCCAGTGGGCTAGGTGCACACTAACGGATGGGGAGGTCGGGGTCGAGTGTTAACAGCCCTCCTACACACAAAGATTACCCAAAACTGCTGTTGTTTTTTCATAGTGAACAAAAAAAAAAAAAAACGCTGGCATAATGTGTTGTAATTTCAATGTATGCGATTTCAGATTACATAAGACGCTGGGTCAAAAGTGGCCTGACGTTTGGTTGTATAGAAGTCTATGCTTCATGTGCTAAAGCTGCATTCTCTCCACTGACCACCAGGGTGCGACTCCTCTGGTTGTATAGAAGTCTATGCTTTATGTGTTAAAGCTGCATTGTCTCCCCTGACCACCAGGGGGCGACTCCTCTGGTTGTCTAGAAGTCTATGCTTCATGTGTTAAAGCTGCATTCTCTCTCCTGACCACCAGGGGGCGACTCCTCTGGTTGTATAGAAGTCTATGCTTCATGTGTTAAAGCTGCATTCTCTCCCCTGACCACCAGGGGGCGACTACTCTGGTTGTATAGAAGTATGTGCTTCATGTGTTAAAGCTGCATTCTCTCTCCTGACCACCAGGGGGAGACTCCTCTGGTTGTATAGAAGTCTATATAAGTGACTCTACTTCTCTTGATGTATTCTCTCAGTAAACATTGTAAACATGAGTTTATGTCTCAATCTCTAGTTTCAAGTCTTCTTCAATACAGCATGATGTTCATTTAGTAAATTATGGTCATTTAGAGTCAAACAGACCATAAAGCAGGGGACGCTTCAGGGCGGGGCTACAAGGTGATTGACAGGTCTCTGCTGCTACCAGAGACGTATACGACGTCTCTACGTCACTCCTCCGCATTTCAAATATGGTCACTTCTGTTCATCGGTTGCAAAAACAAAAACATCCAAGATGGCTGTAATCCAATGGAGCTTCATAACATCAGTCCAACCAACGGGTTACATCACCATGACCACGTCCACTTCTTACAGCCTGTGATCACCACAGACGCTTTGGAAGAAGAAGAAGAAAGAACACGTGTCATGCAACAACCACTCTCTAGAGTCGAACCAGACCAGCACCCTGTAAATATTGTGTACACAATAACATGTCTACATGTTGTCCTTTACTTTTAGTCTGCTAGCGTTCCTGTTCTCAAAGAGCGGTCCCTTTCCGGTTAGAAATGTTTTACCCAGTCAGGTGTTGAAGAACTTGACTGGACCTCAACCCCGTCCAACTAAGCCTTCAGCAAAATCAATGAATAGTCCTTATTTAAACCATGGGGTCCTAAAAGCTTTTAAAAGCACTTTTTATTTCATTAATCTTCAACATTGAAAACTACAAATGAAAAGTTATTTGTTCGTTAAATGTCAATGATACTGGAAATCGGAGAAATGACGAGAACTACCGTAAAAGTCGGGTTAAAAGCTGCTACTATGTTTGGTGGGTGGAACCGCTAGTTCCCGGCTGTAGCCAGCTAGCGTTGCTGCTAGTTCCCCGCTATCTTCCGCTAGCTCTCACTAGCTCTCCGCTAGCTCTCGCTAGTTCCCCGACAACCACCGAGGGGACGCGGGCAGTAACAGTGGGGAGCTAGCAGCAGCGCTAGCTTGCTACAGCCGGGAGCTAGCAGCAGTGGGGAGCTAGCAGCAGCGCTAGCTTGCTACAGCCGGGAGCTAGCAGCAGTGGGGAGCTAGCAGCAGCGCTAGCTTGCTACAGCGGGGACAACCACAGAAGGTAGTAGCCCGGCTTTTACGGTATTCATTTTAGGGTGACAGCTGCTCAATTTGAATGCAAAATCAAATATAGTAAAATGGTCTCCTGATACTTTCTCTCTGCACACTGAAGGACACTTTTCCGACTGAGCACATTCACATCAGGTTTCACCGGTAATTCAACAGCTGGTTTCTGCAGCGGGTCAATAATCACATTCCTCCCCGACGGTCAACCTTCGTAGTATCTGATGCTAAATATAGATAAATAGCATTATGCTGTGCCAGTTGATTCTCTCTCTGATTGCGTCACTGCTCAGAGTTGTGTTGCTCTCTGTAGATTAAGTAGAGCGTCCTCTTATCGTCTGTATCTGGGTCTCCAACCAACGAGCCAACAAAGACCATTGTGTCGTTCGGCTGGAGGGGCTTTTTTTTATCGTCGACTCTTAAACCTCAATAAATTCCCCCAATTCTCTGCGTGTGTGTGTGTGTGTGTGTGTGTGTGTGTGTGTGTGTGTGTGTGTGTGTGTGTGTGTGTATTCAACACGCCTCCCAATCAGCCATCTTATCTCCTCTTGTCTCCACTCGAAGATGAAAAGGCGCATGCTGAATGTCAAACGACACTCGACCACCCTGACGCCTCCTCCTCCTCCTCCTCTTCCTCCTCCTCCTCCTCTTCCTCACTGCATTCCAACAGACATTTTTACCTGTCAGCTGGAATGACTCGGCAGGATGAGGTCATCAATAAAACACACACACACACACACACACACCAACAACAATGTCCTGATTACTGAAGAACAATTATTACCAAACTACTCATATTAGTTCATGTGTCCGACTGTGTTACGGATCTTTTTGTTAACTTTTTTTACATAAAAAAAAAAAAATTATATCCTCAGACAGTTTTAGAGCTGATTTATTATTTTTTTTACTCACTTTTTGAACCTTTAAAAGAAAAAATCTAAGAAAATGTAAAAATCTTTAGCTTTCTTGACTTCTTTCTTTCTTTTTTTATATTCAAATCTCTCCTCTGTTCCTAGTTTTCTCAACTTTATGTAACCAAAGGTTCACGTATGGTAAAAATATTTGAGGACCTCCTTCTCAAAGAAAAGTGGAAAAAAACACAATATGAAAATAAAAACTGGGTTTTAAAAGTGTACAATAAATATTCTGCTTAACCCATCACTGCCATTAGGAATCCAGTGTGTATAATGTTCTGTGTGTGTGTGTGTGTGTGTGTGTGTGTGTGTGTGTGTGTGTGTGTGTGTGTGTGTGTGTGGTGCTTCTAACTTACAGTCCTTTATTCTGGCATCCCCTTTCACTTTCACACACACATACTCTCTCTCTCTCACACACACACACACACACACACACTCATGGTATGTGGGTATCTCTGACAGCAAGATGTATGGAGGACAGATGGACACGCAGAGACAGAACCGTAACCGTTATAACCGTCCTGTTCTGTGTGCGTCTTTCTTTACTGAGCTTACTTTCTGAAACTGTCACTTATCTTATTTTGGGTCTTTTCGGAGCTGCAGGACGGCGTTTGTGTTCGTTTCACATTCCTAAACACTCAATGCTTCTTTAAAATGCTGTGGACTGCAGCTCTATTAGCTCTGATTTTGAGTAAATACGGCACACATTGTGCCGGAAAGTCCCGTTTGTTGTTTATGATATTTCTTCAAAGCTTGAATTATTTGTTGATTCGAGGACATGAAACTCTCCTTGATGAGTGACATCAGTTCAAAGGATTAACACATCGTGTTAGAACATATCTTTGAATTAGAAAAAGACAAAGACAGAAGGAGAGAAGACGACTACGACTCCCAGGGTGCATTTCAGTGAGAAACGTCCAATCACAGAGCTCCAAATGCGTCTCGCCGACAGCGATCTGGAGCACAAGAACAAACGTTATCTAAATCATAATTATGTTAATACTTTTCTAAATAAGAAGAAAGCACAAAAAAGGAATATATATATATATATATATATATATATATATATATATATATATATATATATATATATATACACTCAATTACAGTTTATCTTAAAATCAGCCAGGTTTCACCTTTGAAATGCAGTTAACTGAATACAAATTATAAAAATCAAACACATGAAGTAAACTCGTTTATTAAAAAGAGAGCTGTTAGCACGCCGCCCTCAGCGCCCTGACGTTAGCTTGCCTGTGTTAGCATGAGGCTGTTAGCATCCCGCTGTTAGCGTCCTGCCACATGTCAAACAACAGATGGCTTCAGTTCATCTTCTGACAGCAACATCTCTAACGGTTGCTGCAATGAAGGATGGCCGCACAGCTGCAACTCACACACACACACACACACACACACACACACACACACACACACACACACACACACACACACACACACACACACACACACACACACAGTCATGCTTTCATAACTTTTGGACGGATGGACAGACACATAGACAGCCATTTAGACAGATGTATGAATATTCAGATAGACTACATGTGTTTTATTGACGTTTTATTCTCGTAAAATGTATCGTTGGTCAGAAACTTGAACAAATCCAGTTGTTTGAAGATGTCTTCACATATATATACACATCAATATAAATAGATATAAGAAAATGAACTGACATGCTTTCACGATTGTTTAGAATTTGTTTTGGTTGAAATGGGTTTTTTGGGACGGTGACAAAAAAAAGAAATATTCTGGACCAGCTGCTACAATCAGACAAAGGCATCTGTATCTGGATTCATGTGTTAGAATCAGCGAGTTATATTTGCTCCTTTTTCCCCTTTTGTGCCGATCTGTGATCCGATCCGTGAGTTTTATGATCCGTTGCAACCATTAGTTTGCACAGCGTGACAACAGGTGTGTGCATGTGTGTGTGTGTGTGTGTGTGTGTGTGTGTGTGTGTGTGTGTGTTGGGTCAGTCATCACATACATGCACAATGGGATCCTTCTGTTTGACAGCAAGAGAAGAGAAATGGAGGCGACAGATGCACACATAACTTTTACTTAAAATACAGTGAGTGATATAGTGAAGAGAAATGTGTGTGTGTGTGTGTGTGTGTGTGTGTGTGTGTGTCAGAGGAAAGAGAAACACTTTATTCTCCAGATTCTTCCTACAACTTCGATATATGATATCTACTTCAGGTTTTGAGGGTTTCATATAAACATTATCAGCGTTTCTCCAAACAGTCCAAGAGGAACCGACTGAGTTTTATTCACTCTTTTTAATGCTCAACGACCCGATAGTCGGACTGGACGCCGTTTGCTCCTCACTTCAGTCCGATTTCGCAACTCGTTCTCATCTCATCGTCGTTTGGCGTCTTAGATTTCGGCGGTCATCGTGTTTTTTGTTATTTTGCGACCGATGACAGAAGTGACGCTAGCTCCGCCCCTAAAGCGTCCCCTGCTTTATGGTCTGTTTGACTCTAAATGACTATAATGTACTAAATGAACATCACGCTGTATTGAAGAAGACTTGAAACTAGAGATTGAACACCGGCGCTTTAAAAATGATTTCTTTTCGTGCCAAAAAACAAACAGAAAGGAAGAGGAGTTGGGGGAGAGAGAAACATTTGGACGGAAACAAAAAAAGAGGATGGTGTCTGTTAGGGTGCAGAGTGGAAGGAGTGAGGTGAGGGAGGAAGGGAGGAAAGGAAAGAAGGAAGAAGCAATGGAGGGAAAAGGGAGAGCTGGGCTCCGTCGATCTTTTGGGAGCAACACTCGACCGTCGCCATGTTGAGAGCCGTGTGGAGGCAATGGATGTGACCATGTTTTGAATGCAGACGGCGTAGAGCAGCGACCTGTCAATCACCTCGTAGCCCCGCCCCTAAAGCGTCCCCTGCTTTATGGTCTGTCTGACTCTAAATGACCATAATTTACTAAATGAACATCATGCTGTATTGAAGAAGACTTGAAACTAGAGATTGAGACATAAACTCATGTTTACAATGTTTACTGAGGGAATACATCAAGAGAAGTAGAGTAATTATCATATCTCATATTCAAAGCCTTTATTACCCTGATACAATTCCTGCAAAGAAGGACGTTGAGTATTATTGGCATCATGAAGAAACAAAGAATATCCTGTAAAGAATTTGATTTGGCTGCAAAATATTTACTCAAATGTAGATTTTTAAGACCTTACATTCAAAACTAATTGGTTTGAATGTAAGAATTTTGCACCTTGAACATTTGCATTTTGCTTTCAATTAAAATCTTTTTTAATCTGGATGCAAATTATATCAACATTGCTGCAAATAAATAAAAGAAGAAGCTGCAATGTAATATTAGGAAGTGAAGCAATATCTTTTTTTCAAACAGCATTTCTATTGTTTTACTAAAACTAAACTGACGATGAAATGATGACCACTTTATCAGTATTGTTCCAGGAAAAGTTCATGCCAAATAATGTCTGTTTACTCATAAAACACACGTACCACTTAAAAATGTGTTCCTGCATCACAAACGACAAAATGACTTTTCTCCCCCGAGTAGGAAACGAGTCTCATTAGAATTGTATTAACGGATTTGCATGATGAGCTAATCCGGTGTGGACACAGTCTCCGCCCTGAGCCACTTCTCCGTCGGGCCTTAAGCCGGCCTCGGGGCCTGGGGGTGGTTCTGCAGATTTGGGGGTGAAAGGGTGAGTTTGGCGTTGAGGGGACGGGAGGAGGGTCGCCGGCTAATGATCTTAAACCCTTGACAGGTCAAAGGTCTCTTGAGGATCCACTTCCAGGACACAAAAGAGTCCTGTTCTTCATCCGAGCCGCATCAGTCTATTCAGCGACAGATCAGCGACCTTCGACCCCTCCAGAAAACCCCCTGCGGAGACGCAGCTCCTGGCTTTAAATACGTAACGGTTGCCGGCGTGTTGCCGAAGTGGAAAATGCAATTTGCCAGAGAGGCGTTCAGGGCACTTTGGAGCATTTTCTTTTGGGAGAAGTAATCGCGGCCCTCCTTTTATAAAGAGCATCTTAAGACTTAAGAGCGTCTCAAGAGGCTCTGGACTTATTGCGTTGGTTTTGTCCTTGCCCTCCAATGTTTTCTCTCTTTCTATGTTCCAATGTTGTATTTTCAGTTTGCATATCCTGTCTTTTCTTTGTATTTACGGCTCTGATACAGAAGACGACGACGGTCACGTTGCCACTTATGTGCATGTCCAGGCCTTGTTTATGGTCAGCGTGGTCCGCAGAGGCAATAAAATGTGACTTATGCGTGCACTTTTCTTTCTTTAGTGTTGCTTTGGGGAAATATGTTGGGAGCGTTGGTTGAGGCGAGTGGATTCTGCACAAAGAGAAATGTTTTCCTTTTCATGAGCTCCTGCAGGACTCATAAATACACTGAACGAGGCGTTGAAAGCGTTTCCTTCCTCGTGAAACATCTGTATAGGAAACTGTCTCAATATATCATTATAGATACTAATTACAATAATTACATCTTTAACATTTTTTTACTTTAATTTCTCTTTTTAGGGGATTTCTTTTCACACTATCAGTCATACTTTTCATTGTGAGAAAACAAAAGGTGCATTCCCCCAACATTTACATTTATCTGACTGTCACACTCGGAGCGGAAACATGACATTCATATGAAAACCAACAGATGTCCGTAAAACACTCGACTGAGAATTCTGAATTGAGTTTTCACACCAGAATGTTGCTTCATTAATACGTTTTAGAGCATAGAAAGAACATTTTAAGGTGAGAGATTTGCAGACTTCTCCCTATGACTTCCCTATGATTTTGATTAATTTCACGAGGTAGTTTGTTTCACTTCCTCTCGCACCATGTTGCAATTCATTCTTATTCTAATCACTATGATCTTGCGCCAGGAAACCATGAGACGTGTGCGTCTCTGTGTCCGTCCACTTTTAATCTCTCCTGCGTCATATTGAGTGCTCGTTTATAGACGCTTGCTCCAGGACCTCTGATGGTTGCTGTGACTCTCACTATTAAAACATTTTATTATTGTTTTTATTATATATAAAATCATATTCAAAGTAGTGTTTTATTGTTTTGGATGTGTTTGGCTAACAGCTAATGTAACTACCAGTTCACGAACAGCTGAGTGCATCAAGTGGAGCTTTGTTTTAATTTGCATTAAGTGTCTTATCTGATGTATTTTGTGTGATTTGTATTTATTCAATCAAACGTTTCAGCCGTGGCTGTTGCAGACACACCTGATGGAGATATGCACCTTTTCTAGTTTTTGTATTTATTTGAGTGGAGGCGTGTCGCATCAACACTGCTGCAAATGAACAGGAAGAAAAAGCTGCAAATTGATATTAGCAAGTGAAGCTACATCATCATTATCATTTAAATCAAACTGCAGCGGTCACATGGCATCACGACTGTGTTTTTAATGCATTCATTTAAAATGTACTAATTTACTTTATAATTTCCTGCTAATGAATCTGTGTTGAGGATCAGTTGTTCCAGGAAAAACTGTCTGCCGTACTTTAATGTTTAAATGTTGCCAAAAATAATGTCTGTTTTGATAAAACATTATAAGTTACTGAATATAAGAAACACATGGTCTGTCTTTGCTGCTTCTTGTACTCATGATGAAATAAGACACACACACACACACACACACACACACACACACACACACACACACACACACACACACTATAGTATCTGATTCACAGACATTCTTTATGGACCATATGTTTTGATGGAGAGCCTTATGACCTGTTGTCACTGACGTCCACATGGTGTTTTTGTGTGTGTGTGTCTGTGTGTGTGTGTGTGTGAATTCAACATCTCATTATACAATTACAGGGATTCTTTGAGGACTGAGGGGGATCATGTTTGAGTGCGTTCTCTTTGCCAACTGCCTTTCAAATTATAGGGGCCGCCTGTGGGTTTGATAGAAATGTAGTGTATGTGTGTGTGTGTAGGTGTGTGTGTGTCTGTGTTTGTGTGTGTGTATGTATATAAATGTTCTTCAACAGCCTGTAAAGTTACAGGGTTTCTGTGGACACACACAGTATGTGTGTGTGTGTGTGTTTACGGGAAATGAACAGAAGTCCATTTCATCCATAAATAGAGAACCTGATGGGATGCTAACGTTAGCCGGTTAGCATGCGTACAGTTATCATGTTTACCTCCTGCCTTTTAGCATTTTAACACATTCTCGCTCTCAAATGCACTCAGCGTCCAGCCTTGGCGCTCTAGGTGGACGAGGTCAACTTAAGGACGGTGTAGTTTTAGGTTTACTTGGTTAGGTTTAGGAAAAGATGGTGGTTGGTTATATCTATTAGCCACTGAGGAGCTAACGGGAGAACTTGTTCAGACGCTCGGCTAAAAACAAACCGTAGTCGCTGTATATCTTCTTATCCGTTGATTCATTTACTCAAAATTTGACTCACTCACCGTAGAATTATGTCGATGTCAGCAGCGTTTTGTCTTCATTCAGTGACCATAGAATCAAAGCACACACACACACTTTACACGACCCGACGTGGTCAAACTTCCCATCCCAAAGTCGTGTTTGTTGAATACGGAAGTTGCGTAACACAAATAAGCTAAAACAAATCACTTTGGTTTCAACTGGAACATGAACGGCGGTCTCCTGGGTGAAAGTCTCTCTATCTTTCAACTTTCACATTGGTGTTTGAGAGTGAGGAGTGAGACAGAGAGTGAGGAGTGAGACATTAGGTACCAAACAGGCGGCTGAGTCGGTGTCGGCATGTTTCCATTTCACCGATTGCCCAAAATAGTTTTGCCTTTTGCCTTTTTTTCTTCACATGAAAGCCAAATTCTACCCAGAGTTGATAAAAAAGTAGGTTCAGCAGCTGTTTGCGAACACTAAAAATAAAACGATGTCGCTCCGGATATGATTAAAATCACTGATCAGTGCAGGTGCTGTTGGAAACAGCCTCCCTCCACCACAGAGACTTGAATCCAGTCCAAATGGAGCTTTAAATTGGTTCAAAAGCATCTTTTAGCGTCGTCACAATGCTGTAAATGGGAGTTAGAGGAACTCGGGATGCCTGATTGTCGATTGGCGAGCAGGCGGTTGAGATTAGTGACAAGCCGACGTACTAATCTCTATAGTTGAGGAAACACTGGAGGAGGAGAACAGCCAAAAAAAAAATGAAAAATGCCTTTTTCTGAAGCCCACAGCAGTCTGTAATTTGTAATTCAGTTTAAATTACTCCTCCGTTGTCGGTTGTCCTGTGGAGAGTCTCCGACAGTGTTTTTGTGACCTCTGGTTCCTGAACGGGGACGTTTCCTGCGCTGGGTTTGTTTTTTTAAATGGCGTCCTACAGTACTCTGCTGAGTCCTCATGGTGGGACAAACCCAAACGGGGCCCGGAGAGAAGAGCAGCGTGGGAGCGGGGGAGGGTCCGGCCGCCACACAGCGACAGACCACATACACCTGTGAGTGGAACCAAGAACACCAGCTAACGGCAACGAGCTTCTGCTTATGAGGCGACACGTCGGAAAGGAAAGAGATCATTTGTGTTTGTGACATTCAGTCGGATACTTTTAAAATGCTAACTATTTAACTTTCTTTAGGATCGTGATGTACACTACCGTTCAAAAGTTTGGGGTCACCCAGACAAATTTTCAGTTTCTTCGCAATTTCCTGCATGGAATAGCCTTCATTTCTAAGAACAAGAACAGACTGGCGAGTTTCACATGAAAGTTCTCTTTTTCTGGCCATTTTGAGAGTATAATGAAACCCACACATGTGATGCTCCAGATACTCAACTAGCTCAAAGGAAGGTCAGTTTTATAGCTTCTCTCACCAGCAGAACTGTTTTAAGATGTGCTAACATAATTGCACAAGGGCTTTCTAATCCTCCATTAGTCTTCTATGCGATGAGCAAACACAATGTACCATTAGAACACTGAGTGATCGTTGCTGGAAATGGGCCTCTATACACCTATGTAGATATTTCATTAAAAACCTCACGTTTCCACCTAGAATAGTCATTTACCACATTAGCAATGTAGAGTGTATTTCTGATTAACTTAGTGTTATCTTCATTGAAAAAAAACAGTGCTTTCCTTTGAAAAATAAGAAAGGAGAATTGAAATATTTCTTCTTTCACGAATCAAAACAAACGTTTATAAATGTATGTAATACTCAACGTGCCATTCATGAGCGTGTGCAGAAAGAGCTTCACATGCAACTAAACTGCACTCTCAAACATGTCTTGAGGGAATAGTTTTCATGATTTTGTATTATGGTCACAGTTTTAACATTGGAAATTGAAACACAAAAATGAACAAAACTAGGGTTAGGTTTACCGTGTAAACGATTAATTGAAATTGAAGCAAAAACTAAATAAATGCAGAAAAATCCTCGGTTCCCACCACACAGTCTTGTGGCACTTTTAAAAATAGTTACAACAACTGTGTTTCTTGGTCATCAGTCGCTTGGCATGACTTATTAATCAATTGGGACGACAATAAGCAACAAAACCACTTCGTCACGGTTCAGAGAAACCTCACGCTCCAGCTTAAAATCACCAGGAACAGTTGGGTTCAATCCCACGAGTAAAGATCCTGATTGACTTTCCATTTGCGTGGTTTTTATGCTGAGTGGCAAGAAAACACAAATGTACCATCTGTGTCCGCGTACGCAGAACAAATGGGTTTCCATCGGTGACACACGTCACAAACCTCGACAAACGTGTGCGACAAATACGCTACGACAATAAAAACTGCTTCATAGAAACACTCACGGTTTAGCGTTTACCCTTTAAACACCATAGAACCATATATGGTTATTTTTCTTTGTATTGCAAAAAAAACATATAAATCACAAGAAAGTATATTGATGTTACACATCAGATTAAACATCAAAGCCTTTGCTATAAGAATCATTAAGCCCTTTAACAAAACAAACAGAAGTCCTGACCAACGCCGGAACGGTTGAAACTTTTTAGGATTTGTAATCGTTTCCTACAGATTCAGAGGTTCTGGCACCGAACTTTGAAATATCAAATCACAACTTGTGACGTGTGAAAGAAAGAAAGAAAAGGAGCCCACACAATATGGTTTTAATAAAACTTCTATTTCTATTAATACAGCAGCTTGCGGACCACACACACACACACACACACACACACACACACACACACACACACACACACACACACACACACACACACACCATGTTGCCCACATTTGAGAGAAAACAAGCTGGCATGTTTTTCTAAAAGAAAAAAAAATCCAACATGTGTGCGACTTCCAAGAAAGCAGGCAGATTTTCCTGGTACATGTCCCACTCCTCGAGCCCCTCCTCCCACACACACACACACACACACACACACACACACACACACACACACACACACACTCAGGACCACAATCGGCTGCTGGACGGCGTCTCCAATGTGTTTTCAGGGAAGGTACAGAAAGAAAGAGGGGGGGGCTTAAATCCATTGCCCTGAAACAGTTTGGGCCCCTGCAGATTATAGAGGAACTCCCTCTCTGTCCCGTATTGTTGAGCGTGTTTTGAGGTCGGACCTTGAAAGCGTCCTGACTGGTAATCAGCAGTTTTTAAGATGATCAAACGGCCTCCATTATGATGGAGGACAATGGGGCTGACAGGAGAGGTGGGGTTTGGGGGGACAATAGATTTCCTCTTTCTTTCTCTCCTCACGTGTTCTTTTCCTTTTTCCCCCTTTCACTTTTCACGCTTCACCTCCCCAGGAAACAAGTGTTTTTAAAAGATTTTGAAGAATAACAATCGTGGCCTGCTTACTGTAAACCTGCGTCAGGTTTCTCCAGAACTTATGTTGCAAGCACATCTTCCAGAATATATATATATATATATATATATATATATATATATATATACATATATATATATATATATATATATATATATATATACATTTTGAACGTGGAAAAAAAACGTTAAAAATAGTCGATAGACAATGTAAAGTTACTTACAACGTTGTCACTATTTGTTTTTTGTTGGAAAAGTGTAAAATGACTGTTTCTGTCAACGGAGTCCGGTGGCTTTGAGGAGGGAACAGGGCAGCTGTTCCTGATCACGTCGATGGTTTATTTTGACCAAACCAGAGCTGGCGATTGATGGAACGGTGGAAAGACAAACACACATCAGTGAGGTGAAGTAACATATGAAATGGATGTTTTGTACATTAGTAAATCATAGTAATTGTCCACACCCCCGTTGATTTGATGAATTATGATAATAATCTAGTTAAGCGTGCATCACACACCAAAATGTGTTGAAGTCATAGCGTCCATCAGGGTGTCACGCCTCCATCACTGCCGATGAATACCTGCAGCTCATTGGCTTTCAAACCGAAGACACAAGGCGTTAACCCTTTAAAAAACAGGGTGCAAAAATCCCCCTGCGCCTATTATCAGACAAAAAACAGCAACATATTATCTCTGGAACCACATCGTTGTTTAACTTCATTTAAATTGCTACAACACCACAACCCTTGTGAGGAGATGCATCTGGTGTGAAACATAATTAAAGTAACCGTTAAGTTTAAGTATTTACGTTTTCTTCATTTTTGAAAAAAAAGCTGTCTTATTAGCATGTGGGCTGTTGTTAAGGCACCATAATACAGTTTGAAAAACTCGTTGACCGCTCAAGGAGGCATTTTGGGGAAATCTTGCTCATATCGTGCTGGATGTTCATAGTTTTGGTCAAAATATCTTTTAAAAGTGATTTTCTTGCAGATATACATTTTTTCCCCAAGACTTTGCTGAACAAATACATACAATAAACACAAGTATTGGAATTAATTTGGGGTTCCTACGACGACTCAAACACAGGGGAAAAGAAAACAAAGTCTGGAACCAAAACTGGTTCCACCGTGCTTAAAGGTTATTTGTCCAGAAAAGGGCTTTAACTAACTTTTTTTTTACACAACTTGAAAAACTACTTCAGATTTCTCGAGGCTACAACATGTTCATGTTTGAATCCAATGAAATTTTCCTAAAACCACACACTTGTCCAATCGAAGACATGCAGGTTGACATTCCTGGCAGATAAACGTTGTCACCTCAACACTGGATTTCTTCTTGTCTTTCTCAACTTGTGTGTCGACGTTGTGCATCGTGTGTTGGAGTCCGACTGGAGACTTCCTTCATGGTGTTTCCTTGTCTCACCGGTATCTGAACCGAGCGTCCACCACCTCCCCAGACTGGTTGAAGCGCAGAGGCTGCTTTCTGTCCGGGACATGCCGCTCCCCTTTCATCCAGCACCCTCGTTACTTTCTCCACGTTTGAAGTGTTTGTCCTGCACTTGTAAAAAAAAAAAATTAGAAACCTGTTTACCTGCATCAAGGCCAGGAAATCTGCATTCTGGAGGACGAGTCCAGCTGGTTTCCACCCGGGTTTCCTGGTTTACGAGGACCTTTAGGGCATGAACTGTTCATGAAAAAGGGCCAATTGTAACCTTGTTACTTCCACACTCGCTGTCGATAATAAACCCACACCGGCGGCTCGATTTCCTCTTTCACGAGGGCTGCAAGCCGCCATCGTAACGCACACGTGTCGGTGTTTTCATCCACCTGCGTCCTCGTTGTTCTCACCGGTACAGGAAGGACGGTGCTTAAAGCTAGCCGCTGGTTAGCTTAGCTTAAATTAAAGAAACTAGCCTGCTTCTGTCCAAAGTCTCTTATTGTTTTGCTGGTCAACACATTATTATAAATATAAAGTGTACGCTTTTACGGGGCCCAATAAATGGTTCCAGCCTACACTTTGACCTGCATATAATATGTTTGTATACATGTACGAAGAGCTGCGTGAAACCAGAGTCAAACTCCATGTATTGTGTAGAGTTAAGAAACTCAAGCAAAGGAAACTGATGGTTTGTAGCTTCCTATCTGCAGCCTTTCACAATAAAGCAAACACTAAACGCACAATCACATCCATGTTGCTGCTTCACAACAAACCAAAGTACTGGGGCTTGAGCTCAGGCGCCTTCTGCAGGAAGGCGACACCGAGGTGTTTACGGCAGAAAGGCTCCCAGTGGGGTTGAAATCTGATTATTCGAGGGGGCGCAGACTGGGATGGACGCGGCCGGCCAGCGGGACCACCTGTTGAACCCGGAGCAGCCAGAAGAACTCTTCCAGGAAACAGTGCAGAGTGTTTGCTGCTGCATTTCAAGTGTGTGGCAGAGCGGTTGGGGGAGGGGAGGAATGTGTTTTCTGAGGGGGGACCCCCCCCCCCCCCCCCTCTCTCTCTCAGCCAATAGACTCCAAAGAGAGCCCCTCCGTCGACCAATGAGGTGCTGAGGAGGGAGCGCTGGTCCACGTGGAGTCGGAACAGATCCCAAAACAGTAGAGAGCAGGAGACGAAGACGGGGAGGAAACAAAGAGTACAAATACACAAAGAAGGGTAGAACAAAGAAGGACAGAGGGTGACAAGATGAAATATAGTTTAAATACTTGTATGGCCTCTGAAGAGTCTATTAAAGACAAGTGAGACAAGAAAAGTAAATGAAGCATCGAAGAAATTGTGTTTTCTATGAAAGTGTATTTTGTCTGTTTTATATTCTATGATCTTAAGTCAGACATGATTTATTTTCTAATAAAACAGTTTTACAGCAGTACATGTCTTTTCTTCTGTTTTTCTCAAGATGTGAAGAAATATGGAAACAGAACCAACTCAAAACCAGAGACTCTGGTGCACACACACACACACACACACACACACACACACACACACACACACACACACACACACACACACACACACACACACACACACTAAACATTACTAAATTCAAGCCGCCTGTCGAACTTTTTCTTGATCAAACCACCAAAAATGTACCGGAATAATGTTTGCTTGTCACTTTCGGAGTGTGTGTGTGTGAGTGTGTGTGAGTGTGTGTGTGTGAGTGTGTGTGAGTGTGTGTGTGTGTGTGTGTGTGCTGAATCAACAGGACTCTCTCAGCTGTTAAAGTTCACGCCGTGCAGGAAGTCCCTCCGGCCCTCAGCCCCAGTGAAGCCCGTTTGTTTGTTTGTTGTTTGTTGTTTGTTCTCCTTCATCTCACAGCTGCACCGGTGACCAGCGTCCCGACGGCAAACTGACAATTTGTTTCAGCCGACTTTTACGCCTCCTTTAAATCCGACCGGCCGAGGGTCCGAGGCCGCTGTGTTTACCCTCCGGGGCGACGAAAGCCAAGAGAGCCTTTCTCTCCCCCTATTTCCGGCTTTTACGGCGCTCCTCAGGGTGGAGGACCCTCTCATGAAGCTGACAAATGGCTCTAAATAATTCATGGCGTTCACTCGGTCTGGCTGCCGATGAGTGATGGGTCTGAGCGTTGCTGTCGAGGGACGCGGCAGCAACGCCGGCAACGGGGTCTCTACGCTCTCCGGGTCTCATTGCCTCACGCGGAACGAGCTTCATCGGGGATGGAGAGGAAAATCACGCGATATCGGGTGTTCAGAAAACATCTTATTTATGTGTGCGTGTGCAATTCGTTCATTTTAATTCACTGCATTTGCTGTATATTCACATCAACCAATCATATGTGGTACAGGGCTGGTTGAGTTGCAGCAATTTATGTGTATGTCAACTCTGAGCTAAGGCTGCATTCACTTTAATGAGCTTTACGGAAACCTTTGAAAGCGCACATCACATGACCTTCACGTGCACGGGGCGTGTGCGTGACGCTGTAAACAGGAAGCAGATCTTTTTTTGTTTGGTTGCAGAAAACAACGTGGAAGTAAACGTAGTCGTACAGACAAAGCAAGACGCCGAACTTTATTAGTTCTTTTAATCTTGACAAAGACGACGCAGACCGGATCCACGCAATCCATTCTTACCTTTCACAATAAAAGCCTTTAAGGCCTTTACACACAAAAAAGCAAAGTACTCGCTGTATATTGTTAAAGGTACGAATGTTGAGGGTTTCAGGAAGAATTTCCCAGCATGCACTGGGCTCATAGTCTATCACAGGACTGACACAAACCCATTCACACCTACCGGCTGCTTGTTTCTTCCAACGCATTTCAAGAAATGTCCTCATATAGCGATCTCACACACACACACACACACACACACACACACACTCCCACTCATACAGAAACTGTGTAAAGTAAACCGTTTCTTTTTCTTCTCGCCTTCATAAACCTCAAGCTTTCAAACTGTCCTGCAGCGGTTTCTCAACATGCGGCTCTGGGCTCAAACTGGGTCACGGGTCTGTTACTGGAAGGTCCGAACACACACCTGAAAGCAGACGGGACAGCAGGTCTTTGTTCTGCTCATCAGTCCTTGAAGGGTTTCTCCCTCCACGTCGTTGGGAGTCTTCTGTGCTTCTGGAGGGTTTTATTTGTGGAGGAAATGACTCAAGTGGCATCGCTCAGGTTTTCTTCTACATTTGGGTTTAGAAAGTCATGACAGAAAGCGAGCGTTACACTGAAGGTGTGCAGCTTTAAAAGCATTTATCAGGCAGGGAGGGGCTGACGAGGAAAGATGTCATCAGGTTGCATTATGGGAAGTGTGACACTAGACTTTAAGTCTATGTTATGCTTTGATGTTGAACATTCTTATTTTTTATTTTCGTAGCCTCTTTGAAAGGACAATACTAAATCGGTAAATCAGATTTTTTTCTGAATCTCTGGCTTTAGATGAATGGAAATGAGTTTACACCTCAACTCTGTTACATGTTGAATCTCATATATCGAGTTTACATGCCTGGGACGTTTAAAAAAGACCCCAAAAAATCCTTTCCTGCCACTTGTACTTGTTGGATTTTTTTAATTTTGTATGTCGCTGATGGAACGATTTGCATTTCTGTTATGTTTTGTTTCCCAGAAAAAAGAAAAGACAATGTGAAGGCGGCGCTGCAATTAGTTGGAGAAATCCCTGATTGGCTGCTCCACCAGCCAATCAGGGATGAGAGAAGGAGGAATTTCATAGTAAAAACATATCAATGTTTATTTATATAGTTGCACGATAAAACAGAAGCTGTAGCATCTATGTTATAACAAACACTGAGATTAACATAGATCCACTATTTAAAAAATAAATGAATAAAGTATACATTTATACATATCATTTTAATAGAAATAAATAAAAAAGGTATATATATAGTTGACTGTTTGGTCCATGCTGGGTCATTTAGTTGTTCAGCGTCTTGTTTAAAGACTTGTGAAATGTTCATACAAGCAAAATAATGTTCATGTTTCCCTTTTAGCTTTTCGCCATATTTATTTCTGTGTGTGCATTGAGAGCAACACAAGTAGCACTAGGACACATTCCTGCTAGTCAACCCTGTCTTCCATGACGGCGTCTTACCTGCACCGCCAGCTGTTCTTCCTCCCGGCTTGAAACCGCTTTTAAACCTTTACATTGCAAATTGAACCGTAGATAAAATACATACGACCAAACCGAGAAGGTTTGGTCAACAAACATCAAATAAACTAAAGATTAAACAAAACAATAAAAGTACACAAGTGTTTATTTACTCTTCAACCACCTTGACCTCCTAACACAAAATGTTTCCCTCGTTTTGTTGTATGAAAACGTCATTTTTTAGGACACACACACTTTTGTCCATTAAATCTGATTCTTCAACAGCGGACCACCGACCCTTCAATTACCGAGCTGCAGCCTTTAATCTCATGTTTTGTTTTATTTCCCCTTGGAGCAGAACGCATTGCTTCGGAGAGACCGGTCATTTGGTTTCTTTGCATGTTCTCTCATCACGCAGACACAGTTTACAGGGGGAGACGACTTGTTTCTGCCTTCAGGCTTTAAACGTCACCGACTGAAAATATACAACCTGAAGGATCATTTAAATGGAAGTAAATGGAGCTTTGCTGTGGGCCGATCGATCAGTCTGCTGTAAACACACTCTGACTTTATTCATTCTCTCCATCGTTCGTCCTGAACTGACGGTGTGTGGTTTCCTTCACTCGGTCTGTGAGTCACTGAATGGGGCTTGAAAACACAGCAGGGGAACTTTCCCTGCCTCCGTGCTCTCGCATTGTACACACACACTCGACTTGTGTGTGTGTGTGTGTGTGTGTGTGTGTGGTGGAGCAGAAACAGATGAAGGGTGTGTGTGTGGGTGTGTTTTCTGGTCCACCGGGTTTCTTCGCAGCCCCTCCGACGTCGGGGTCTGTGAAGTTTCCCTCATAACAAACGCACGAAAAAAAGAAGAAGAAGATGAAGAAGAAGAAGAAGAAGAAGAAGAAGAAGAAGAAGTTCCATCAATACTTCAGCTTCACGTTAATATCGGTTGTAGTCTTGGAAACGTTGAGCTGCTCTGGGAGGGCAGAAATACTGCGGTCTCATTGGTCAAGGTGATCGTCAGTGGGCGGGACCAAAGTACAAGAGACTGATCAATCACCAAGGAGTTGCTGGTTTGATTCCTGGAACCGACAGTCAGGGGTTTTCTACAACAAGACTGAGTAGAATAGATTAAAAAAATAAAAAATAAATACAAACCTAAATCATAAGCAATAACAACTCTTACATTTTGTCGTCGCCATCTTGGATTGCGGTCGTCGTCATGTTGGTGTGAGTGACGTAGAGACGCCGTATACGTCACTGATAGTGGTAGAGACCTGTCAATCACCTTGTAGCCCCGCCCCTAAAGCGTCCCCTGCTTTATGGTCTGTTTGACTCTAAATGACCATAATTTACTAAATGAACATCATGCTGTATTGAAGAAGACTTGAAACTAGAGATTGAGACATAAACTCATGTTTACAATGTTTACTGAGGGAATACATCAAGAGAAGTAGAGTCACTTATATAGACTTCTATACAACCAGAGGAGTCACCCCCTGGTGGTCAGGAGAGAGAATGCAGCTTTAACACATGAAGCATAAACTTCTATACAACCAGAGGAGTCGCCTCCTGGTGGTCAGGAGAGAGAATGCAGCTTTAACACATGAAGCATATACTTCTATACAACCAGAGGAGTCGCCCCCTGGTGGTCAGTAGAGAGAATTCAGCTTCAACACATGAAGCATATACTTCTATACAACCAGAGGAGTCGCTCCCTGGTGGTCAGGAGAGAGAATGCAGCTTTAACACATGAAGCATATACTTCTATACAACCAGAGGAGTCGCCCCCTGGTGGTCAGTAGAGAGAATTCAGCTTCAACACATGAAGCATATACTTCTATACAACCAGAGGAGTCGCCCCCTGGTGGTCAGGAGAGAGAATACAGCTTTAACTCATGAAGCATAGACTTCTATACAACCAGAGGAGTCGCCCCCTGGTGGTCAGGAGAGAGAATGCAGCTTCAACACAAGAAGCATATACTTCTATACAACCAGAGGAGTCGCCCCCTGGTGGTCAGTAGAGAGAATGCAGCTTCAACACAAGAAGCATATACTTCTATACAACCAGAGGAGTCGCCCCCTGGTGGTCAGGAGAGAGAATGCAACTTTTACACATGAAGCATAGACCTGATGGCAATTAGAGAGAACGCACAGTTTTAAGACACTTCTTCATTGGTTTCCCTTTTCAGAACTGGAGGTTGTTGTCTGTGACTGACAGAGAAAATCATTCAGATTATAGAAATATAAATATTAAAGAAAGCCCGTCAGCGTCTCTTCCAGCTCAGCGGCTCAACAGCATTTGTCTTTCCCTGAAGGGTTAATCCGATGATGAGACGGGGTCATTATCAGCAGTTTAAAAGTACACGTATAACAATGAAACAGCCCTTCATGTGCTTCATTAAACAACTTGCATGAAGAGAGTTATTTGGTCTTTGGAGAGATTTAGAAAACGAATGTACAAAGGAGCATTTGCAGTCTGTCAACGCTTCACAAAAGGTAACAAAGCTGATTAACTCCGTGGGGCAACAGGGAGAGAGATGCTCTCATCTCCATCCTGTGTTCCTTCTTCCCTGCAGAAGGTCGACCTGCTTTGAGCCGAACAGACGCACCAGGAGAACAGTTGCTGGGACGGAAACGCAGTCCCATTGTCGTCAACTTGGATTTAAAGCGGCATTTCGGGCCGATTATCTTGACTTCCCTTTTTAATACGTAAATCCTTCACTTTCCTCTGTACGCAAGCAGATGGACGACAACAGAAACAGCTGGTGGTTTGAGCAAAGTTTTGATGATTTTATCTCAAACAAAAGAAACAATAATAACAACAAAACTGAATGAATCCTTTAAATCTACTTAAAATAAACCCTTCCTGTGTGTCTTTGTTTCTCCTGGATGTGGTTTTGTCTCGTATGCTTTTGTTGTATTTTAATACAGTTTATTGACAGATGGTTTAGTTGCAGCATTGTGGTAATTTAAACACACACACACACACACACACACACACACACACACGTACTGTTCTGACACTGCAGGGTGGGGTGCTTCCTCTTTCATCCCCCCACAACCTCTCTCTCTCTCTTACACAACCCCCCCCCCCCCCACACACACACACACACACACACACACACATTATCTCTCTTGGATGACTCAACACACACTTTCACCTTCTTCTCAAACGCCCCGGTGCCCTGGAAACACCTCTGCTGGCTACAAACCTCAATAACTGAAGTTATTTTTAAACGTTTTCAGCTTCTCGTACATCAGTAACGTCGCCCTATGAGACAAATATTCAGTTTCTGACATCAGCATCCCAGTGAATTAAAGTCTGGAGGGTCCAAGGATGGAGAAAGTCGGAAAGATGGGAGCGATCCATGAAGACCATGTGACATCAGGATGCTGAACGGAGCTCAACTGTGTTCAAAAAGTCTAATAAAGTGCTTTTTTTCACAATAATAACCCAGAGGAGGAGGAGGGGGAGGAGGAGGAGGAGGATGATGATGAGGATCTGCTGGATCTGGGTCTGAGCTGAAGGAGTTTCTGTTGAACCTGCAGGATTAAGTATAAAGAACACATCTATAGAAATAGACCATCTTCTCCTCGCTCATCTCTTTTACTCATGAAGACCATGTATGAAACTGACTCTGTTGCATAACCACAGTACCTCTTTCAATAATTCTTGGAATCTCTTGAAAGTGCAACTTCAAGGTTCCACTTCTTCTTCTCGAGGTCCTGTTCGGTGAATGGAGCCTCTTAGATCCCAGAGCTGTGAGAACCAAAAGAGGAAGAGAGTCCAGAGCGCTGACCGCTGGGGACATGTGAGGTTCTGCTGTCGGGCCGCGACCCAAAACCCAAACCGAAGCTCGACCACAGCGGTGTCGGAGCATAAAAACACACAAAGCGTGTGTGTCGGTATGGAGGATGTGGACAAGCGACATATTTTGTTCAGTTTGGAGACTCAGGGCCTTGAAGTCGGGTCCAATAGGAGCATCGGTCCAATAATAATAATGTATATAGCGCTTTTATTAGTACTCAAAGTCACTTTACACAACATTTACAATGTATATATACAAGTAATGAAATGTTTCATGTACTCAATAACAGACGTGAAAAGAGGAACTAAAAGAATGGAACGTGTGTCATCGAGCTTATTGATCATTCAAAAAGTCTGTACCTCATTATTTAAATTAATCTCACATGCTGTTATTTCTCTTTTTTACTACAAACCCTTTTCAAAGGTTGATTTCTTCAGACTGATTGGCAGTGAGCGGCGGTGATCTCGGGGGTCGAGGGGAACTTTGTGACGGCAAAGCGAACGACTCTGTTCTGCAAAACACCCACTTCCTCATCTGCATGCTTCTCATGGGTTCACCTGGGGTTTTTCTTGTTTTTTTTTATAGATCAACATTTTCCCCCTGGAAGGTAACTGAGCATGTCTGTGGGTTGGACTTACTGTCATGGCAACTCCACCTTTACACCCAAAATGTCACGCTGTCGCTTTAGTTTTCAACTAAAGTTTGGTGTTTAAAGTGACCTGAAAAAACAGAGCGGGGTGTATCTTCTTTTGGTTTCAACTGGAATGATTTCACTCGTCATTTCATTCAGAGCATGCATATGGCTGAGGGATTGATTCCACACGGCTCTCATGTTCACGGCTCAGCCGTCGGCTAACGGCTAACAGCGCTGACCGTGCTAACGGTGCAAAAAACAGCCTTAATCTGAGGAAGAGCGCTACGATGCATCTTTACATAAACAGATGTTTGCTGCTATATTAATGCTCTGAATATCGGATTCGTTCATATATTGTAAAATGCATAAAAAGTCATATTCTCAAAATTATTTAAGATACATGTGAGTCTGAGAATTTAACTTCTCGCCACCAATGCAAAAAAAAAGGTGTCTGTAATGCAGTACAATCAACCACAGATAAGAAAACTAGTCTCACCCCATATTTGGATGAAAAGAATACGAGCTCTCTTTTGAAAATTACATACAAGAGGAGGAGGAGGTGAGAAAATGAACACAGGAAACCACAAACAACAGCGTACCTGTCAATGAGAACGAGAGGGGATGAGGGGACGCAAATAGAGAAGCAGAAAATACAGATAAATAAATGTCTGTCACTCTATTCTGAGATCAGCTTTTCAACCGTGTTTTAATTTCGGTTACATTTATGACCCGTTTTCTTGGAACTGGCTTTGTGCTATTAGCTATCATTGTGATCATCAGCTCTGTGGTTTTCTGTCTGCATGTTCATTTGTGTTTCTGTGAGCACCTCAGTGCTGCAGCTCAGCCACAGGAGCCGATAGGATCGCTGCTGAGAGCTAAACCTGCCTCGGACTCACATCTGGATCTCTGCTCTGCACAAAACCGGAAGCTGGCGCTATCTCAGTGTGTCAGTGTGTTTTTTTAGGGTGTCATTTGATCCCTAACTGGTTTAAACAGCTGTGTGATGGCTAAACATATTCAATGATTACGTTAAATAACTCCTCTGGTTGTATAGAAGTATATGCTTCATGTGTTACACCTGCATTCTCTCTCCTGACCACCAGGGGGTGACTCCGCTGGTTGTATAGAAGTCTATGCTTCATGTGTTACACCTGCATTCTCTCTCCTGACCACCAGGGGGTGACTCCGCTGGTTGTATAGACGTCTATGCTTCATGTGTTAAAGCTGCATTCTCTCTCCTGACCACCAGGGGGCGACTCCTCTGGTTGTATAGAAGTCTATGCTTCATGTGTTAAAGCTGTATTCTCTCTCCTGACCACCAGGGGGACTCCTCTGGTTGTATAGAAGTCTATGCTTCATGTGTTAAAGCTGCATTCTCTACTGACCACCAGGGGGCGACTCCTCTGGTTGTATAGAAGTATATGCTTCATGTGTTAAAGCTGCATTCTCTCTCCTGACCACCAGGGGGTGACTCCTCTGGTTGTATAGAAGTCTATATAAATGACTCTTTATTACCTCAGTAAAACCGTCTCTCTTGTGAGGGTTTTACCTCATGGGACAACGAGAGTTCTCAGCATCCCCTGAGGTAAAATGCACTTTGGATCTTTTTGGCGGTTTGTGTGTTTCAGAGTAACGCACAACTCTTCCCATCTTGTAAAGTCAAAGAGACGGAAAGAGGAGGTTTGAGACGAGGAGAACTCAGTCCGTATCATATGAAGTGTAGATAGTAAAGATAGCAGAGCCGTTAACCGTGGAACTTATTGATACTCAAGTATTTTACTGTTTTAGAAATGTTTCTTTGTCTCGCTTAGAACCGAGTTTTGGTCGATTTGGTCGTGAGTTTTCTGCTAAATCTAAATCTCTCTGTTAGTTTTTGCAGAAGTTAACTGGCTACAACGGCTCTGATATCCTGCTATGCTAATGTTAATGCTAATGTTAGTTCAACTCCTATTTTATGGCCGGTCCTAAATCAGTGGCTGCATGTGTGTGTGCGTTCCACTGCATTGTATGTGTATGTGTGTGTGTGTGTGTGTGTGTGTGTGTGTGTGTGTGTGTGTGTGTGTGTGTGTGTGTGCGTGTGTGTGTGTGTGTGTGTGTGCTTTTTATCAGGCGCTCTCTAACAAATATAGACGGCTACATTCCGCGGCGTGGAACAGTTAGCTATTCTGTGACTCATTCCTCTTCAGCGGAAACACTTTGTCTAACCGACACCGATAGCGCTATCTTCACAAGAGAGAGCGCTCGGTCATTCAGAAAGTACATGTGAAATGCTTCTGACTCAAGGTCGAGATTAAAGAGAGGGAGAGAGAGAGAGAGAGAGAGAGAGAGAGAGAGAGAAAGGGCGGGAGAGAGAGACTCTTTCTCTGACATTTACTTCTTTAGGCATTTTAGCCACAGCAAATTCATATGTTATATCTAGACAGAAGTGAACGTGTTCCTTCAGGAGAAACATGTCTTTGTGTTTGAGTTCTTTGAAACAGAAAGGAGGGTGTTTTCAGACTTTAGAACCAAAGGAAGAAAGGTTTTTACTCAACAGGAAAGAATTAGCTGAAGGTAAATGTAAAAAAAAGAAGAAGGATTCTAAGAAAAAGACGGGTCATCGTACTTGAAATATTAAAGTACTGCCAGCATCCTCGGTACTGGATGGAAATAAGTAGTAATGAGTAGAATAAAAGTATAAAAATATATTTGGGGTTGTTATTTCCACCATTATGTTTTATTGCAGGACGTGGTATTTCATGTCTATTTGCTTCTTCTTATTTTCTACAAATCCCAAGAAAAGACCAAAACCAATAAAAGATTATCCCATCGCTCTCAGTCCAAAGCATCGTTTTTCTCCCTGATGATGATCTTTAAAAACATTATTATAATTTCAGTTGGGTAGTTTGGTTTTCATCAAATGTTAATGAGTAAATATGCTTTTGTTGGGGACTATTTTCAGCAGCGAATACACAATTGTTGTAATCTGACGTCTGCATTTAACCCAAATTATGACAAAATAAATAAATAATAACATAAAAAATGATCAAAACCAGTCATCACACACTACATCTGTAATATGTTATATCATATTATTGATTGCTGCACCAGATTATAGTGCTTATTTGATATACATTTACTTGATAAGCATAATGTGTTCAAGGTGGTAGATATTATGCAGAACCAAGGGGACCATTCTGCTGTAAAGTTGATCTGTGTTCAGTAAAATAAAAAGCGTATCTTTCATGTAAAGCACCCACTCTTCATTTAATGTTCCATCAATGTCCCTGAATGGGAAGCGGAGGCTGCTGGTGATTCTCTTCAGTTTCTCTTTACGGTGAAGCTGAACGCAGCGGCTGAAGGTCTCTGAGTCTTTGAGTCATTACGAGTCTCAGGATGAGCAGAAAGTCAGAAAGTGTCTCTGAGTTTAGACATCGACGGCGTTCGTCTGAGGGGCTTTTATTCTGAAAGTCTCTGAGGCGTCTGGAGGTCTCGCGTCATCTGTCAACCAATCAGATTCCTCCCAGGGAGCCGGCGACGGGATTGATTGGTCAGTGAAAATTTTTAATTTAAACAATACAGATTTTAGTAAAAATCCAATAATCTTTTCCTTTAAAATTAAATGTTTTCTTGTAAAAAGTGATGATAAATGTTGAATTCCTAAACATGTTAAAAGAGAGAATCAAATTTGATTGACACCTGTAGAGAAATACAGCTCAGAGTTATATATATATATATATATATATATATATATATATATATATATATAGAGTTATATATATATACATATATATATATATATATATATATATATATATATATATATATACATATAAATATATATATATATATATATACATATATATATATATATATATATATATATATATATACATATAAATATATATATATATGTATATATACATATTATATATATATATATATATATATATATATATATATATATATATATATATATATATTATATATTATATATGTTATAAATGATGAGACCCTCCAGACTGAAACGCAGCTCTGCAAACAGAATTTAAACAACGCGGTGATGGATCGCCAGGTAACACACCTTCTAGCTCAACTCTAAATCAACCGTTAAATAGAGGACTGATTGCAGGGTGGTGAACATTTCTGCCCGGACATGTACTGAAGATTAATTATTCTTAGTGTTATTGCAACCGCTGAAGGTAAACGTTGGAGAAAAAACTCTAGAACATTTCAGTCTCTTGTCTAAAGCTATAATAATCATGCGTCATAGGAACGCACGCTAAATGTCATCAAACAAGTGAAAGTTAAAACCTGTTAAACATGTTGAAGGGCAAAATTTAACAATCTTGGAAAGGCAGCCAGTCCCTGGCCACCTTTTCAAATCAACTGTTTGGTTTATGGAGTTTTCTGGCATGTGCAGTGCCACATTGCACTAAAGTTACCGAGAAGACACAAACGCGTACAACTAATTCCCTGGCAAGCCATGGTTGACCAAATTGGCCACATTTATGTCCTAAAATCTTTGGAAAAATAATTCAAAACCAGGTTGGTCAACTACTTTAACCAAAACAGGAGAAGACCACGGGAAACCAATCTCATTCGTAAAGCGAGCCGGCGAGCACAAAACCAGGACCTAAATGTCACGCTGTCGCATTTAGTTTAATCAATTACACTGGAGCTTTTCCTGCAATCGCAAGCTGTGTGTGTGTGTGTGTGTGTGTGTGTGTGTGTGTGTGTGTAACTGCTGTCCATTTGCTTGTTCCGTGCACCAGCGCTCTCCTCTCTAACGCCATCTTTCCGACAGAAAACAGCAACATTATTTTGGGTTTATGGGAAATACTGTTTGTTTTAACGCTGAGAAGAAATTATTAGAAGACAATGCATGTATTTTTAAATGTTTGTTCCATGTTCAGGACAAATGAACAACACATTGGATCTTTGGTTTAATGAATCGAGCGTCAATGTGACTTTTTAATGAGGTTTTTCTTTCTCTTGTTTGAGTTTTCAAAAGCCATGATGGGAAACTGTTGGACACCACTAAATACACCAGACAGGTTGAGACAAAGTGGACACACCCAAAAGTACATAACTGCTCTTCCATTAAAAAAAAGTGAAATAAATGGGTCAGAAAGCAAAAATCCGCCAACTTCTACAAAGACTTTCATAACTTTCTCTTGTTAAACCTCCAACATTGACAGGTTTTTGGGATGCTTGTGATCAGCCAGCGTGTTCCTGCATCGCCTCCCGTGTGTTCAAAGCCGGTTGAGAGAGCAGCGGCCATGACAGTGATTCCTGATGATGGTGAGCTGGTTTTAGTGAACAGAGGCCTCCTGTCAACACCGTCAGCAGAGAGGCGGGGCCACAGATAAGCGTCGCCCCGACAGGAATGTTCTCTCATGTCTCTGTTGCCTCACAGCCCCCAAACCCCCCAACCCCCCCCCGCCCCCGGGTGGGTCGCCCCGCGGTCGACTCCCACCCACATGCAAATACCATTCAAATATTGATCCTGCGGCAAACGGCATTTGAATACCGACCTTCTTGAGCAATGCAGAGGAATTTTGGTGTGCGTCTTCTTGGACGTGTCGAGACGTCACTGAGGACTCGGATAAATGTTCATGCAGGTTTGTTCTGTGAGAGCTTTTTAAAAAACTAAAGTTTCCAGGCAACAACCTGACAAACCTGTTAATAGTCACTAAAGTTACTGTTAGCCACTAAAGCAACATTAAAGTAAGGATTTACAACAATGTATCAAATGACACCGTGAAAGGAGGGTTCAACAAAGACACAATAAAGTTACGATTAATAACAATGTATCAAATGACAACATGAAACAAGGGTTCAACAAAGAAACATTAAAGTTACAATTTACAACAATGTATCGAATGACAACATGAAAGGAGGGTTCAACTACGTTTTTTTGGGGGGTACTTCCATCATCTGCTCTGGAAACGGGTCATTTTATTCCTTCCTGTTGAGTCCAGGAGTCGCTGATGATGATGATGATGATGATGATGATGATGAACCTACAAAGAGTTATTACGTGAATCTTCAGCTCTCCTTTACGTCTTTACGGAGCTTTATAGTGAGTCTCATCTTAAAGTTCAGCTGTTGGGCAACAAGCTGATTTCCAGCGTTCACGACCTGCTGAGCACCAATCAGCTGACAGACACCGATAGAGAGCAGCTGGTGAACGTTGTGGAGCATTTAGCCGCTAAAGAGACGGAAAAAAACGGAGCTAAAAGAGAGAGAATATTGGACTTTGCTATAACAGCTGGATGTGTAAGCAAGTACAGTTCAGAGGGGATGAAATGTCAATGTTGAGTTGACAACTAATATTTGTTGCGGCCAAGTGGCCACAAAAAAAAATATATACATTTTATATGTGGGAATAAAGACTTTTAGTAAAGACTCCATATTCATTCTAACTGTATACAAAAGGGAACATGCATTTTTTTCATTTAATACAGTCGCCAATTACACATTTTCTTTAGCTGGATTATTATTATATTTCCAAAGTTTCCAAAGTTTCCAAAGTTTCCAAAGTCGAGAATAAATTCCAGTTTAACATTTTGCGTAAAATATGTGTTGTATAAACTAATGCAGCATATACTGTTTTGTTACATTTATGTATTTTTATTCCTCATAAAATCAAAATAAATCTATGTAAAATGTATCTGCGCATTAACTTAAGCAGCTACAACAGAGTGACAAAGAGTGATTCCTCTGAAATTTCAGGAAGTTCTACAAAATAAAAAACATTTACTCAAAATGCATTGTTTAAAAAAGTTGTTTGCATGAAAGAATGAAAAGTAATGCTCGAAAGAGTAAAAGTAGAAATGAAGGAGACTGTTTTAGTTCATATACGATCCAGGTGTGAACGCAGGAGGATCTTTGGAAACCTAAAATATTTCTGCAGCGGTTACGTGAACCTTTATTTTAAACATGTAGCACATAGACGTTGTCGTAGAGACTCTTCATCAATGTGTTATTGTTTTCCCTCAGGATCGCTCCTCCTAGACCTCCAGTCTTCTGGGTCCTGAGGGAGCTTTACAGGGATGCAAATATTATTCAAATGTTTCTGTCGAGATGGTGAGAGATTAGCTATCGTTGAAGGCAGGGGAATTTACGGGCCGTCAATATCTGCAACTACGGGAAAACTGGAAGTTGTGAGTAATGAGAAAGAACAAACATCTGGAGGCGAAAAGATCACGTAAATTGACAATGTCCCAGTTTTATTTGATCACTGACGTTTTTCCAGAAAACACCTTCAGCGCAGCAGAAAACACCTTCAGCGCAGCAGAAAACACCTTCAGCGCAGCAGAAAACACCTTCAGCGCAGCAGTTGTGTTCTGTGTTCAGTCTTATTCGTGTTGATGGGAGGGTTTAACTGGGAGGATGAAGTGGGTGTGAGCTGACGGATGTCTAACAGGTAGTTTCCCCACTTGACGAAGCGCTCGCAACTCAAACAGAGAGAACATCAAAGTATTTCTGTAGTGTTTAATCAGCTACACTCTTGTTGGTGCGTGACCCGTAAAGCTGTGAATCATTTTTTTATGTATTTCTCTAACTGGAAAACACTGATCTGCTAACATCACGTGTGTTGAGTAAATTAGATTTAACCGCTATGTGAAAAAGGCAGAAATCTCTTAATTCATTAACACCGTGATCACCTCTGTGTTCTGTGTTCAGTCTTAAACTATACATGTGGTCATACACCAACAGACAGAGAAAACAAGTTAGGGTGTCACCAAAAGTCAGAAGGATCAGGTAGGTAGATAAAGGTAGGTAAATGTAGGTAAAGGAAGGTAGGTAGGTAGGTAGGTAGGTAAAGGAAGTTAGGTATGTAAAGGTAGGTAGGTAGGTTGGTAGATAGGTAAAGGTAAATAGATAGGTAAAGGTAGGTAGGTAGATAGATAGGTAAAGGTAGGTAGGTAGATAGATAGGTAAAGGTAGGTAGGTAGGTAGGTAGGTAAAGGTAGGTAGGTATGTAAAGGTAGGTAGGTAAATGTAGATAAAGGTAGATAACGTTAGGTAAAGGTAGGTAGGTAGGTAAGTAGGTAGGTAAATGTAGGTAAAGGTAGGTAGGTATGTCGGTAGGTAAAGGTAGGCAGGTAGGTAAAGGTAGGTCAATGTAGGTAAAGGTAAGTAGGTAGGTAAATGTAGGTAAAGGTAGGCAGGTAGGTAAAGGTAGGTCAATGTAGGTAAAAGTAGGTGTAGATAGGTAGGTAGGTAGGTAAATGTAGGTAAAGGTAGGTAAATGTAGGTAGGTCGGTAGGTATAATATATATATGTACAAATAGAATAATATTAAATTAACAAACAAACAACAGAGCAACGGTTCTGGACCCTGAAGTCCACTAACTGCTGCCGTGGAGTGAAACCTGACTCCCGGACTCCGACCAGCACACTGCGAGGTGAGCGTGTTGTGGCTGCAGGCCAGCTGCCTGCGGCTCAGACGGTAACGCAGTGTCCTGACACACCGCCAGGTTGCATAACATCACACACTCCTTCTAAGAATACACACCACACACACACGCCTGAGTCCGAAACCACTTTGCGCCGACTCCTCTAATAACTTTCCAGGGAATGTGGTAAGTGCGTGTGAATGTGTGTGTGTGTGTGTGTGTGACGCCCCTCGATGTTATCTTGATCCAGTTCACCTGGATCCTCCGGGCTATAAAAGCCGCCCCATGCGGTGACTTGTTCTCTCCCTTCCCACAGCTGACATCCCCCCTGCGGCACCTTCTTTTGGGGTTTTTACCGTCCTTTCACTTGAAGACTTTGCCGATCTACACGCTCAATTATTCATTCAATTTGATCTAACCGATAATTTATGTTTGGCTTCGAGTAAAGACATTCGCGGACCCTGAGCCAGCATCTACGTTATTTGGGACAGAAACTGAAGCTCTTTCGCTCCCAGGGGGCTCGGCAGGACGTGACATGCATTTCTCTACAAATTCAGGTTTCACAGATACCACATGAGGACTAGAGAGAGCGCTGCGATTGGTCGGCGTTGGCTAATTATGTTTTTGTCTCCCACATGTTTCCAATACCTGTTTAAGTTTGTCAATAACGGTTGCAGTGCAGCCGTTAATGTCCCGGGTTTGATTCCAGCCTTGGGACCTTTGTTGCTTTGCAGCTGACACCGAGGCTCAAACCCCCTAAACCGGCCTGTCGATACGATCAATGCTAACGCAGGACGTCCATCTGCTGTTGCAGTATCAACGTGTTGAGACGCACTGAGCTGTACAACATTCTGAGGAGGGAAGTTACATGATTTCCCTTCTTTTATTGAATCTGGTATCACATCAGTAGCTGCTGACTTCAGGCAACAGAACAAAGAGCTGGTGTGTGTTTCCTGCATGTCATCGTAAAAATACCTCTCTGTTCCTGATGTCATGACAGCAGGAGTAATAAATACTGATGTGATCACCCGTCAAATACCGACTCTTAGTGGCCCGAAGCTTCAGTCTCTGCCCCACGTGCATTCAGTTTCTTCTCAAAAGGAACTTTCAACTTAGGTTTCCTTAGTTTTTAGATGTGCTAAGGCAACTAAACCATTTGGTTTGAGGTAACCAATGACTCCAAAGATGGCCGTTCATTGGTTGCGAAAAAAAAACAAGGTAGCGACGGCCGTAATCAAAGATGGCGGAGCGGGACAGAGGCCATGGAGCTCAGTGGAAGGATGTGATGGGGAGGAGGGTCTCTTCGGGTCTCATTGGGTCTAATTGGGTTTCATTGGATCTTATCGGGTTTCATTGGGTCTTATCGGGTCTTAGCAGGTCTCATCAGGTCTCATCTGGTCTCATCAGGTCTCATCGGGTCTCATCAGGTCTCATCAGGTCTCATCAGGTCTCATCAGGTTTAATCGGGTTTCATTGGGTCTAATCGGGTCTTAGCAGGTCTTATCGGGTCTTAGCAGGTCTCATCAGGTCTCATCAGGTCTCATCTGGTCTCATCAGGTCTCATCAGGTCTCATCAGGTCTCATCTGGTCTCATCGGGTCTTAGCAGGTCTCATCAGGTCTCATCTGGTCTCATCTGGTCTCATCTGGTCTCATCAGGTCTCATCAGGTCTCATCTGGTCTCATCTGGTCTCATCTGGTCTCATCAGGTCTCATCAGGTCTCATCAGGTCTCATCAGGTCTTCGCAGGTATCATCTGGTCTTTTTTTTTTAATAACCCAAATGTATTGATGTTGGTGACACATGTTGTCTTGTTTATTTTTATTTATTTCTTTTTTTGCTTTCTTTTGTTCATTTTTAACTTCTGAAGCAGATTTATGTATGTATTTTTATTTATTTTTTACCTAATTTCAGTATCCTTCTTCATCCCAGACTCTAGATTTCCTTCAAATCCTGTGTGTGAAATCAGTTATGTTGTATGCATGTGAGAAACTAGAATCCTTTGCATCTGAAAATGAACTTTAACATTTTTAATAACCGTTAAACTCTTCTGTACCAAAACAAACACTCGTCACGTGAGCGTTCAGAAAGTCCTGCAGGGTAAACTGTCGCTCCTAAACACCGTCTCAGTTCTCCCAATGCCTCCCAAAGCACAGCCTTTACAGAACCAGCTTCATTAGAGCGACAAAACCTCCCATAATGCATCACTCTTACTGTAATGTAACACTGACGCCAATGCTCGCCCCTTTCAAAAAAGAACATTCAAACATCACTTCCAGAAAATACATTGTCTTATTGGGCCAATGTGCTGTTTTTTTATTCAGCCAATTTCCACTCCAAGCGTCAGTTGGGTTTTTTTATTTGCCGTATTTTCATTTTATTATTTATTTTATTAGAGTCGAAACAATACGTCTACTTCATGAGATTCCCCGGGTCATTATGAAACCTGGAGAGAGGGAGACAGACGCGCTCACACAGTAAAACTTGGCATCTGCTGTGCCAACTCCTCACACTTGTGGTTTCTGTTTGAATGGGCTCACAGCCAGAGGACACACACACACACACACACACACACACAGGCACACGCACACCCACGCACACACAAATGTGTACTGTACATACACTGTACTCTGTGAACTGTTGCTCAACAGGCTGCTACTGGAAATGTTTTTTTTTTTAAATTGCGTCTGTCGGCTTCGGAGAACAACGAGATTCAGTCCCTCGATGACAAAATGTCAACGATGTGGTAAAGAGGTCAAAGGTCAGGAGGTTGGTGACCTCCTCAGAGTGACCTCTGTGGCAGAGAAGAGAGGTTTGGGCTTGAGTCTCTTATGTACTCTGAGGTACTTTGATGTACTTTGATGTTCTCTGACGTACTCTGGTGTACTTTGACGTACTTTTATGAGATACCGTACGAACCGTTGTAGGACGATACGTTGATCAGTGACTACTGAGCTCTAATAATGAGAGCTGAGAAAAAGTCCTCTACATCCACTCAGGGAGCCGGTCCTCTTCTGGAGTCCCCCATGTTTCTACAGTAGCATGGTAGAAGTGGAGCAGGAGATCTGCACTGTTGACACTGACTTCAAAAGCAGCGTGACGTCCACCGGGGTCCGAACAGGGTTCAGCTGCTTGATGTGCAAAACAAACAAACCCAAAGTAAAGACGAGAGATCGGCTCGCTCTGTTCACCTGAGCGGACCACGTGATGCGGCGCGTCTTCCTGGAACCGCTCAGACCGAGTCGACCGGGTCCCTGGATGTACCTGTAAACACACACACACACACACACACACACACACACACACACACACACACACACACACACACACACACTGACACACACACTGACACACACACACACACACTGACACACACACACACACACACACACACACACTGACACACACACTGACACACACACACACACACTGACACACACACACACACACACACACACACACACACTGACACACACACACACTGACACACACACACACACACACACACACACACTGACACACACACTGACACACACACACACACACTGACACACACACACACACACACACACACTGACACACACACACACACACACACACACTGACACACACACACACACACACACACTGACACACACACACACACACTGACACACACACACACACATACACACACTGACACACACACACTAACACACACACACACACACACTGACACACACACACACTGACACACACACACTGACACACACACACACACACTGACAAACACACACACACTGACACACGCACACACACGCACACACACTGACACACATACACACACACTGACACACACACACACTGACACACACACGCTGACACACACACACACACTGACAAACACACACACACTGACACACGCACACACGCACACGCACACACACTGACACACATACACACACACACTGACACACACGCACACACAGACTGACACGCACACACACTGACACACACACGCACACACACTGACACACACACACGCACACTGACACGCACACACACACACTGAAACACACACACACACTGACACACACGCACACACACACACACTCACACACACACACACACACACATTGACGCACACACACACAGACTGACACACACACACACTGACACACACACACTCACATATACAAACATTGTCCCTGAGAATCCTGAGGGGTTTTAGTGTGATCAGCAGTCTGTGTGTGTGTGTATGTGTGTGTGTGTGTGTGTGCGTGTGTGTGTGTGTGTGTGTGTGTGTGTGTATAACCGCCCATTTAACAGCCCATTTACACAGAGCGGATGTATTTACATACATGGCCTCTGTAAAACAAACACACACTCTCTGTCTCTCACAGCCGTTAGCTCTCTGTGCTAACAGCTAACCGGCTAACGGGGGCCGATGGGGTCGTTTACATGATAATCATCTAGTTTAGTCTGCTGCGTGTTTGTGCTTCACACACATGTTTACAGTCTCTCTCTCTCTCTCGGGGCGTTCCCTTTCACTCTGACACTGGGTTTGCTTCAGCGAGACGTTTTTGGAGAGTTTGCTTGCGCTGTTTGAACTTGACCTTTGACCCACTTCAGGAAAAACTGGGGCGCTGTTTGAATTGTGGTGTAAACACTTTCATCTGTCTTCATCAGAGAAGCAGCGACGTGGTTTTCTTTTTTGTCTTCATTGTTCATGTAAAACGCCTCAATTAACTCAAACTGTGCAGGTCAAAGGTCATCAGACACAGACGAGGAACATTGTTATTATTATGATATCTTGTAATGTTTATTACATTTGATATTTCATGGAGTTTTCATGCAATCAATTCATGCACCAATATATATATTTTTTTTTTAGCAAATATTACGTGACACATATTGCAGCGTAATTATTTTTTTTCACAATAAAATGGGGATTTTTTTTCCGCCATTACACCGCAAATAAAGCCATCAACCAATCACGTTGTTGAGTTGATTTCATAAGAGTTATAAAACAACAAGCATTGACTTTATTTCCTCTTTCAACCGTGACGACGACGCCAGCGCAGACCAGATCCTGTTCTATTCTGTTCTTTCCTTTCACAATAAAAGCACCGGTGTCACTCGGCTCAACAGCAACGTCTCTTTCCAGAAATCCTGACCCGGTTACTCGAGATGATCCACAGAATTATTCAGAAGTGAACGGTTTCGAGTGAAATAAAGTATTACGGCACTTAAAAAAAAAAAAGTGGGCTGAACTGTTTCTTTTAGTAAATGAAACAAGTTTTCTACATTGTGTTTCACATTTTGAGTTTTCAGCCATGTGCACTTTAAATTATAGGGGTAATAATTTTTCCGAATCATCGCATGCCGGTTGTGGTTGTAGACGTGCTTTAAATCGCACTTTACCGCGCTACCGAATAAAACATTTGCGCCGCGTAAGTACGTAAACGTGGCCATGGTTACAACATACACCGGTGTATTACGGGAAAAGAGAGCTTCCGACTTTTTTGGGGTCACATCCAGCTCCAAGAAGAAACTGTGTAATCTACAAAGAGCCAGCAGCTCTGAGAGGATTTCGACCTGATTGCCGTTGGACCTCGCTGGTGCTCTTACGCCCCCGAACGGGCAACACATCCCCAAAAGGTTCCAACATCTGGCGAGAAACCCGAACCCAGAAGAGTGGAGGTTTCTGCAGCGGCGGGATTAAAGCCCAAACATCACATATGGCTGGAATGCTCGGGTGTCCACTTACTTTTGGCCACATGTTGCATCTCATTCCCGTCTGTCGTTCTCATCCCACCTCTCTCTCTGTCTCACACACACACACACACACACGATGTGAAACCCCCACAGGGATGTACTTAACAAGTAAAAACAGGAAGTTGCTCACATCCCACCGCACATTCCACATCCCACACACACACACACACACACACACACACACACACACACGAAAAGAGCGAGGGAGCGGACGGGCAGATGAGAGAAAGAAAGAGAGAGAGAAAAAATAGGAAACACCAAACCAGCCTTTTAAACGCTCAGCGCTCAGGAATGAATGGAATACGCTCCGTGTCACTCAACGCTCGCTCCTCATTGGCTGTGAGGAATTCCGTGGGCGGCGCGGGCGACGCTCTGATTGGCCGGAAAGGGACGCCGGGCGCCGTTTGAATTGGACGAAGTCCGAGCTGCTGCGTAATTTAATATTGAAGTGACTAACAGGATTCTTCCTGCTGCCAGTGAGGGGGAAAAATAATACGATTTACTTACGGGAAGGCTGGTGAACCGGATCTCACACACACACACACACACACACACACACACACACACACACACACACACACACACACACACACACACACACACATCAGACTGAGTCATCGGATATTGGCAAGACGGAAAGCATTTTTTAATCACAATACAAGGAAGGTACAAGTAAGCACTGAGGTCAAGTTGAGGTCAAAGCAAGGTCACGAACTGACCGCCGGAAACGCAAAATAAAAAGACGTGAGAAAAGTTAATCGGATATTTTGTAAAGTTTTTTAAAGTTCCTAAAGACACAAGTCAAAACAATGAATGGATGACTTTTTCTTCACTGACTGTCAATACTTTACCGTTATAAAACTGAAGGAAAATTATTTGTTTTTATGTTCCTTTTTGCTCTTCTGCCGTCGGTGTATTCATGTGGTGAAACTTGCCGTCGCGGTTAAATAAAGGTTGAATAAAAAAAAAAAGAATAAATAACTGTCACTTCACATAAGGTGTGGAAATGAATCGATTCAAAGCAGGAGACGCCAAAACGAGACGCATGAGAAAAGGAATCAAGGAAGGAAAGGAGATAACTGGAGAGAAAGGAGAAAGAATAGAGACAGAAAAGAATAGAGATGAAGAAAAAGTAGAATAGGATTAAAGAGAGGAGAAAGGGTGAGGAAAGAATCTAGGATACTTGGAAGGAGACAAAAGAGGAGGAAGAAGAGGAGAGAAGGGGAAGTGGAGGAGAGACAGAAGATGGACAGTGGGGAGAAAAAAGGGAGATGACAGAAAAAGACAAAAATAAAAGAAATTATGTCGGAAGAAAACCAAGAAATAGAAGAAGAAAGAGTGAAGGAAATGAACGTGGGCAAAGTGGGAAAGGGAGAAAAAAAGGAAAGGAAGTAGACACACATGAAGAGAAGAGGAAATCGGGATGTAAAGGAGAAAAGGAGAAAAAAGAAGGAGGGACAGGAAGGGAAAGGAAACATGAAAAAAGATTTCTTCAAAGGATAAAGATAGATTTAGAGAGGATGAAGGAAAAGATCAAGTTAGAGTAAAGGAAGTGTCAGTGAGCGAAGAAGGAAGAAGGGAAAGGAAGAGATATAAACGAATACAGAATACAGAGAGGAGGTATTTTAACCAAATAATCCAGGAGGTTACCTCCAGTTCTGGCTCCTCTGGTTGTATAGAAGTACATGTTTCATGTGTTAAAGCTGCATTCTCTCTCCTGACCACCAGGGGGCGACTCCTCTGGTTGTATAGAAGTATATGCTCCATGTGTTAAAGCTGCATTCTCTCTCCTGACCACCAGGGGGCGACTCCTCTGGTTGTATAGAAGTCTATGCTTCATGTGTTAAAGCTGCATTCTCTCTCCTGACCACCAGGGGGCGACTCCTCTGGTTGTATAGAAGTCTATGCTTCATGTGTTAAAGCTGCATTCTCTCTCCTGACCACCAGGGGGTGACTCCTCTGGTTGTATAGAAGTCTATATAAATGACTCTACTTCTCTTGATGTATTCCCTCAGTAAACATTGTAAACATGAGTTTATGTCTCAATCTCTAGTTTCAAGTCTTCTTCAATACAGCATGGTGTTCATTTAGTAAATTATGGTCATTTAGAGTCAAACAGACCATAAAGCAGGGGACGCTTTAGGGGCGGGACTACAAGGTGATTGACAGGTCGCTGCCTTTATTACCAACTTTTCGCACATACTGTACTTTTCCTTTTTTTTAAAACTGCTGTTCAAAGTTAGGCACCGCATCATTGGCGGCGCTCGACCTTGTGACCTCTGTGTCAACCCCCAAAACGCAAACACACACTCAGCGGGTCACGACCCCCCCGTCCTACCGAAGGTCACCGGGGGTCACCGAGGAGGTAATGCCATTTGGAAACAAAGGCATCCAGACATGAAGAGATTAGGGAGAGAATAAAAGAAGAGAGAGAGAGAGAGGAAGACAAGAGGAAGTGAAGGAGTGAGAGAAAGAACAAGTTTACTCAGAGTCTGAAAATGAATGTGAAGTTGAGACCGAAGAAGAAACGTTTTAAACTCAGTATAATTATGTAGGTTTGTCGAGTCATTTTGAATTATGTTTTGAATTTATTACAACTTGATTTTCATTTTAGAAAAGTAGATTTTGTTTGTTTTTGCCTTTATTTGACAGGCACAGCGAGCTGTTAGATTAAAACAAATGCAGACGACAACAAGAAAAAACGAATAAATCATTTTGCATGAATTGATTTTTGTGGGGAAAAACAACAAATGACGTAATACTTTATAGGTGCGATCCCTTTATGAGCCGGAGCCGTGGAAAACGAACGCTGGTGGATCTTTAACCGTATCGAAAAAGAAGAATAAGCTAATAACTGAGATTTGGGTTCAACCTCAGCTGGAGAAATAAACGAGATTGAAGATTGGACGAGTGGCTTAAACGTTTTAGGGAATGATTGACAAGAGAAAATCAATGTCAAAGCTTTAAAGTTGAAGAATATCGGGGACGGGAAAGAAACAAAAGCAAAAAGAGAGGATTAGTCTTCAGCAGCAGAGTGTTCCCAGTTTAAATCCCAGTTTAAACCCAGTACTTTCCATTCACTCCCACAAAGCGGAGTCTCTCCGTATGCTTGTGCCAGCAGATCTTTAACTCTCCGTTGACCTTTTGACCTCTGGCGTGTCTTGTCTGTGAACCGCATTGATCGGGTATCGATCGGCACGCAGAACCCACGGAACGAGTCAAACGGCAGAAACAACAAACCTCCGCCGGTTCCACTGGTTCCGTAAGCCCCTCCCACCGCTCTCTCCACCTCATTCATTATCTCTCTCGCTCTCCCTTTTTTCTCACACTCATCCATTCATCCTCTGTCTCCGTCAGACCAAACACTGGATCAGCACGCCGGGGGAAGTCTCATTCATCTGCACGGCCGTTGTTTACACAGCGCGCTCTCTCTCTCTTTCTCTCCGCGGCTTCGATCGCCCGCTCTGTTTTTCTTAGAGTGCTGTTTTTGCTGTTTTTCCACACAGGGTGTAGTGGTACTGTATGGGGTAATGTGTGTGTTGAGGAAAGGGGGCGGGGCCAAGGGGGGGCGACATAAAGCAACTAAAACAACACACACACACACACACAATGACGAGGGCCTCTATCTATTGTCTCGGAGGCTACAGACACGACGTGTTTTCATCACTTCTGCTGCTTTTATTCCCCGCCGTGCACTCGACTCGACTCCGGCGCTTTCAAGCCCCTAAAAGCAAACAATAAATAACGGCATGGCTTTCTTTTTTTTCTTCCTCGACCTTTCTGCGTGTCATTAGTGCGCTTTTTGTTTTGGCTTTTCACGTGTAATTCATACGCCACGGGGGGCTTAACGTTGTCAAGCAGCTCGGCTAGCGCGCCTGATTTACGCGTAACGAACCGATTGATATCTTACGAGAAGTTACCCCTCGGTTTTTCTACAAAACACATGTGAGGCTGTGGCTCAGAAGAGCAACCACAAGGCCGGGGTTGAGTCACAGCTTCTGTCCTCACAGGGAAGTGTTCAGGCAACCGAACGATGTAGGTTTGACGTCAAGATTTGACGTAAAGATTTGACGTAAGATTTGGCGTAAAGGTTTGACATAAATGTTTGATGTAAATGTTTGACGTAAAGACTTGGCGTAAATATTTGACTTAAAGGTCTGACTTAAAAGTTTGATGTAAAAGTTTGGCGTAAAGGTTTCACGTAAAGATGTGACGTAAAGATTTGACGTAAGATTTGGCGTAAAGGTTTGATGTAAATGTTTGACATAAAGACTTGACATCAATATTTGACGTAAAGGTTTGACGTAAAGATTTGATGTAAGATTTGACGTAAGATTTGACGTAAAGGTTTGATGTACATGTTTGACGTAAAGGTTTGACGTAAAAGTTTGACGTAAAAGTTTGACGTAAAGATGTGACTTAAAGATGTGATGTAAGATTTGACGCAAAGATTTGACGCAAAGATTTGACGTAAAGGTTTGATGTACATGTTTGACGTAAAGGTTTGACATAAAGACTTGACATCAATATTTGACGTAAAGGTTTGACGTAAAAGTTTGACGTAAAAGTTTGACGTAAAGATGTGACTTAAAGATGTGATGTAAGATTTGACGCAAAGATTTGACGTAAATATGTGTCGTAAGATTTGACGTAAAGGTTTGATGTAAATGTTTGACGTAAAGGTTTGACATAAAGACTTGACGTCAATATTTGACGTAAAGGTTTGACGTAAAGATGTGATGTAAGATTTGATGTAAGATTTGACGTAAAGGTTTGACGTAAAGATGTGATGTAATATTTGACGTAAATATTTGGCGTAAAGGTTTGACGTAAAGGTTTGTCGTAAAGATGTGATGTAATATTTGACGTAAATATTTGGCGTAAAGGTTTGACGTAAAGGTTTGACGTAAAGATGTGACTTAAAGATGTGATGTAAGATTTGACGTAAAGATTTGACGTAAATATGTGATGTAAGATTTGACGTAAAGATTTGTCGTAAGATTTGACGTAAAGGTTTGATGTACATGTTTGACGTAAAGGTTTGACATAAAGACTTGACGTAAATATTTGACGTAAATATTTGACGTAAAGGTTTGACGTAAAGGTTTGACGTAAAGGTTTGACGTAAATGTTTGATGTAAATGTTTGACGTAAAGACTTGGCGTAAATATTTGACTTTAAGGTCTGACTTAAAAGTTTGATGTAAAAGTTTGGTGTAAAAGTTTGATGTAAAGATGTGACGTAAAGGTTTGACGTAAATGTTTGACATAAAGACTTGACGTAAATATTTGACGTAAAGGTTTGATGTAAATATTTGACATAAATATTTCATGTAAAGGTTTGGCGTAAAGGTTTGACGTAAAGATGTGACGTAAAGATTTGACGTAAAGCTTTGACGTAAAGATTTGACGTAAAGCTTTGACGTAAAGATTTGACGTAAAGCTTTGACGTAAAGATCTGACGAAAAGATCTGACTAAAGATTTGACGTACAAATTTGACGTACAGGTTTGCGTAAAGATTTGTCGTAAAGATGTGACATAAAGATGTGACTAAAGACTTGACGTAAATATTTCACGTAAAGGTTTGACGTAAAGGTTTGACGTAAAGGTTTGACGTAAAGATGTGACGTAAAGGTTTGACGTAAAGATTTGACGTAAAGAATTGACGTAAAGGTTTGACGTAAAGAATTGACGTAAAGGTTTGACGTAAAGGTTTGACGTAAATATTTGACGTAAAGAATTGACGTAAAGGTTTGACGTAAAGATGTGACGTAAAGGTTTGACGTAAATATTTGACGTAAAGAATTGACGTAAAGAATTGACGTAAACGAACGGCGAACTCCTGGTTTTGCGTATCCTGCCGTCTGGAGTCAAGGTTCCCGTGTGTGTTCCTGTGTGTGTTCAAGGTTCCCGTGTGTGTTCCCGTGTGTGTTCCCGTGTGTGTTCCCGTGTGTGTTCCCGTGTGTGTTCCTGTGTGTGTTCAAGGTTCCCGTGTGTGTTCCTGTGTGTGTTCAAGGTTCCCGTGTGTGTTCCCGTGTGTGTTCCTGTGTGTGTTCAAGGTTCCCGTGTGTGTTCCCGTGTGTGTTCCTGTGTGTGTTCAAGGTTCCCGTGTGTGTTCCTGTGTGTGTTCAAGGTTCCCGTGTGTGTTCCCGTGTGTGTTCCTGTGTGTGTTCAAGGTTCCCGTGTGTGTTCCCGTGTGTGTTCCCGTGTGTGTTCCTGTGTTTGTTCAAGGTTCCCGTGTGTGTGTCGTACAGTGTGCGCTCCGGGTGTCACGTGACGGTGTCGGGTGTGTGTGCTGCTCCCTCGTCTCCGCTTGCTGTGCGCAGTGTGTGTGAGCCGATGCACGGCTCGGCTTCATGCATCGCTGTGTTGTAATTATGGTGCAAGACTTTTTTTTCATGCATATTTTTGTGTCTTCTATGTGGTTGAAAATTGTAATGTTTCATATTTTTGTATTTTCACTGATTTCCTGTTGTTGAGGGAGCTCCACGTTTATATCAAAAACAAAGTGAGCTCAAATCAAACCCACATCCTTTCTTTCTTTCTTTCTTTCTTTCTGTCTTTCTTTCTTTCTTTCTATCTTTCCTATTTCTTTCTTTATTTCTGTCTTTCTTTCTTTATTCTTTCTTTCTTTTAAGAATTGGTCTTTTTTTTTTCACGCTGTGAATATCATATTTGAAATATCTTCCTCTCTCCCATGGGACCCTCTGCTCATTAAATCAAGCATGCATGAAGGGTGCTGTGCGTGTGTGTGTGTGTGTGTGTGTGTGTGTGTGTCATATCTGTCAGATGGCATGGGAGGGGCTTTAAAGAGGGGGGCGTGTCCTCCTGCACGCCGTGACATCATCAGTTTGCTGTCGTAAACATGTAAACACAAGGTCAGAATCTGATTGTCACAGTGTGTTGACGCTTTAGGAGTGTGTGTCGTGATAGAAAGCTCCAGAGCAGCGACTAAAGGGACTGAGGTTGTGATTTACTGACTTTTTTTTAATCTCATCTTCTCAGCAAACTTCGCTTGATGAGTCCCGCCATTTTTTTTTTTTTACAATTTCACGACAACTGAAGGAGGAGACAGCTGCTAAACGGACTCTGTGGCGAGAACGTTTGGTCAAACAATAACTAACAAAACATAAAATATTCCCAGAGCTGAATTTACAACAATTATAAAACACTTTTGAAGACTGTTTTCTTTCGTTGGCATGAATGAAAAATGAAAAAACAGAACTCTCTTGTACAAACTTTGCTTCTAAAACTCCACGGGGAGCTTTCTGAGCTCAGGGGCTCATCCATCACGGACATATTTCCTATGATATCCTTCATTTTCCCCCCGTCCTGCAGTATAATACAGCGTTCCCTCTCTTCCCCTGACAGTATGGACCTGGCTCACACCGAGGGAGATCAGCGGAGATGTTTGTGCACAACAGCGAAGGTGAACTCCATCACAAAGACCAGGCAACAGTTTTCCGATCATCAAAACCTGCAACACTTTAGCGTGACTCCAAAGCTAAACTGTGAAAATGTGTTTGCATGATGTGGGTGACATGACCCTCGGAGCACGGCATTCCTTCCTCTGGTGTTCTGCAGCCTCCAGAGGAGCATTTCTTTCCAAGAAATTCCCACGGCTTCTTAAAAATGGCTGAATGGAATTCCTCGAGCAGCTTTTCTCCCTCTCCTTCACTCTTTTTTTCCCTTCTCTCCGACTGTAAAAGAAGACCGCAGGCCTCTTTTCATTCTCCACGCCTCTCTTTCATCTCACACTTTCTCTTTCTTACACTTTGTCCGTTGCTCACACACCTTCTCACCCCGTCCACAACTTCTCTTTCTTTCTTTGCTTTCCTTTTCTCTTCTCAGAAAAAATAGCCATGCTCTCTCTCTCTCTCTCTCTCTCTCTCTCTCTCTCTCTCTCTCTCTCTCTCTCTCTCTCTCTCTCACCTGTCTTTGCGGTCCCACAGAATGATCACAGCTGAGTCTTTTTCAGCGTGCTCTGTGATGTTTTTTTTGTGTGTTGTTGCTTCTTCTTCTTCTTTTTTTTTGCGCCGCCACAAGACGGCGGCGCTGCTGGGAAGCTTCCTGTCAGAGAGGAAGTGGACCGAGTTTTTGTCGTATTTCTAGGAAAAAAGACGAAACAAAAGGAAATATCTTTCAATCTCACCCCAGAACAAAGAGGCTGCAGGAAACTGTTGGTGCACCAGCTGTCTTCATATGTACGTCAACATAATGCGCAGGTCTTTTGTTTTGTTTATCTTGTCCGCACGAGTTTGTTTGTGTTTTAGCTCACAGTTTCCTGCCTCGTGCATGCAGAGGAAGTGACACTTCATGGATGTGATTTATCCTCATTTATTATATTTTCAAAGACTCGATGGATTTGGAACATATCATATGACCATGCGGCACTGCTGTTGTTCGCCAATCTATAAAAAACTAATAAACAGACTAAGAGTCAACGAGGTTTTTCATAGTCACAGGTGAGGCAAGCTAAATGCTAACGTGCTAACGTTGAGCCGGTTTAATATTTACCATCTCACAGCTGCATGCATGTTGGGAATGCTAGCTTTGTCCAATTGGCAGGAAACGCTAAAGGTGGAAGTAAAGGTGCACACATATCAGAAGCAGACCGTGACGTCACACCTTGTTTTGTGGACTACGGTTTTGAAGTTTCGATTTTCCATTTTGTTTTTTTGGAAACCAGTGGAGCTCTCAGTACAAATGAGCGCTGATTAAGACTTTTTTTAAAGCATAGACTTCTATACAACCAGAGGAGTCACCCCTGGTGGTCAGTAGAGAGAATGTAGCTTTAACACATGAAGCATATACTTCTATACAACCAGAGGAGTCACGCCCTGGTGGTCAGGAGAGAGAATGTAGCTTTAATACATGAAGCATATACTTCTATACAACCAGAGGAGTCACCCAGTGGTGGTCAGTAGAGAGAATGCAGCTTTAACACATGAATCATGTACTTCTATACAACCAGAGGAGTCGCCCCCTGGTGGTCAGGAGAGAGAATGCAGCTTCAACACATGAAGCATATACTTCTATACAACCAGAGGAGTCACCCCTGGTGGTCATGAGAGAGAATGCAGCTTTAACACATGAATCATAGACTTCTATACAACCAGAGGAGTCACCCAGTGGTGGTCAGGAGAGAGAATGCAGCTTCAACACATGAAGCATAGACTTCTATACAACCAGAGGAGTCACCCCTGGTGGTCATGAGAGAGAATGCAGCTTTAACACATGAATCATAGACTTCTATACAACCAGAGAAGTCACCTCCTTGTGGTCAGGAGAGAGAATGCAAGTTTAAGGCCCCTCAGCCTTGGTTTCACTCTTCAGCCTCAGAGTTAGCCGTCTGGTGGTACATAGCGCTGTGGGGTTTCCTATACTGGTGCTCAGTTTAGAGCACAAAGCACACTTATTTAGTCTTTACAGTCCACATGTAATGTAAAGCAGGGAGGGGCGTGAGAAGAGAGCATGCTTTGTCAGCAGACCTACCAGTGTAAATAAAGATTAACTCCACAAACAACTCTGTGAGATGTATTTATTTAAGCCGTGTGTCTACCCCGATCAGTCTTCAGTAATGAAGGTGCGCCCACTGTTCATATAGGTAGGTATTACCCGCCTGTCATTTAACCAACTGTGCAGTATATTTACCATCTGAGGTAATGCTGAGCATGAATGTACTGGTGCTGTAAGTGGACTGAGACGGGAGGAGCTAACAATGTATTACCTGACTGTCAGAGTTATAATCCGATTTGATTTAGAGTTATTGTTTACGTTGGTTGACCCAACCTTTCACACGAGGACCGAGAAAGCAAATGTTGATTTATTTGTCACGAAGCTACTTTAGTATTTATTTTCACCCAAATAAAGGATATTTTTCCTAAATTTAAGTCGATAGTTTTGTCGTCTAAACCTCACAGAGTTGTTTCATCTGAAGACAGAAGTTTATTTTGAAAAGGTGGAAATTCGTAGGAGAAACTCTTTCCGTAGCAGCAGCCTTCAGTCAGCGTCGGGTTTGCAAGTCCAATATTTACCCTCCTGTTAGCTCTGATTTTGGTCTCCACCAACTCCTAGTGGAACATCTTCAGGCTCATTAGCCGCCAGATGCTCCACTTTCTTCACCGGCTAGTCGTTCATTCGTTGGTCTGTTTGGCAGGTCGTGTTCAGGGAGTTTATCGAGAGAAACTAAAGTAAAACTGCTGAACGTGGCATAAAGATCCAGGGAGCGGAGGGGAACCACGGATAATTATGTGTGACCCTTTCACATGCAAGCGGTCATGTTATCGATGCATAAAACACATCGACTGGCCACTTTAATAAAGGGGTCTGTGCTTGGATGTCCTGCAGCTCTTCACCAGAAGGTCAAACATCCCCTTAAGAGAGCCTCTACTGGAGGGGGGTCAACAGCGGCTAAAGGATGTTTTAACAACTTGGCCACCGAGTCGTTATTCAAATTTAGGGGCGTATTAATTAACTCTGAAAGCATCAGTAAAATATTTATGAACCATCAATAAATTCACTACTTACAACATTTAAAGGCGTCATAAAATGCTCCTTATATGTTCACTATCCTGTTTTTTTCTTCCTGTACGTTCATCACTTTCTGTTTCTTAGAAAACCTTCACAGAGGTAGCACACACACACACACACACACACACACACACACACACACACACACACACACACACACACACACACACACACACACACACACACACACACAGGAAGAAGCCCCATGGGAATTGGCCTGTGGGTGTATTTGTTTTGGCACATTTTCATCTCCACATCTTATCTAACACACACGGATCAGGGTTGTGTGTAAGTGTGCGTGGGCGTGTTTTGCCCGTCTTGTGAGGGCATGAATCTGTTTACACAGTTGCATTGTGGGGACTCGCCTTCCTTATGGGGACGAAGTGCGCGTCCACATAACATCCAATACATTTTAGGTTTACGGTTTGGGTTATTCTGGTAGTGGTTATGGTTCAGGTAAAATAATCTGAGTCAATAGTGTCGCCCAAAGTCTTGAAAACACGGCTGTGTGTGTGTGTGTGTGTGTGTGTGTGTGTGTGTGTGTGTGTGTGTGTGTGTGTGTGTGTGTGTGTGTGTGTGTGTCTGTGTTGATGAAGTCAAATTGGAAACTGCTTCCAACCGAAACTCCTGCGTGCTCCTCCACTTTGTGTGTTCAATAAAATAAATGAAAAAATGACATCACCTTTGTGTTTGTTTTATGATCCGGAGACTTTTTCTTTTGTTTATTTAGTTCACCAGCTGGTATTTGCACAGCTCAGATCAATAACACACCAACTTCCTGTTGCTACTGAGGATATGTCAAACTATCAAAACAATACAATGACAAAGGCAGCTCAGCTCCTCAGGCAGAGCCTCCTTCAGGCTACATGGAAACCTTGAAGCAGCTGTAGTTTAAAGCATTAGATTGAGGTAGTTTTAGTTGGAATTGTAAATTTTTAAAGCATTTTTCTTTGCTTCTATAACAAAAAATGGTTTTGAAAATTAGTTTATTTGTAATATCTCCTCATCTTCTGTTTTAACAAGATCGTCAATTTGTGTGTTTAATACAATTCCTGTATTTCCCTCTCTATGCCATGTCTGTGCAAAAAATGTTTTTGGGGATGCATGGAAAAGTAGCAACACAATGGAGAGTGAATGGGAAGCCATTACCAAAATTGTGTCAGTGTAAAACTCAAAAACGTGCTCATTTTTTACCTGAATATTTTTGATTTGGGGTGATTTATTGGAGGGAATGGAGTATAATATTCATAACTATGTTTTTAATGGTGTATAATCACTTTAATATAAGAATTGTGTTGTTGTTAGCATAGAATGAGCAGTATAAAGCTGTACATGTGTCGGGAGTCCGCCATGTTTCTACAGTAGCCCGGAACGGACAAAGTTAGATGCAATCTGCCACCTCACCACTAGATGTCACTACATCCTGCACGCTGTTCCTTTTTAATACTAATAACTGACTGAACATCCAACTGATCTTTCACCGGACAACGACATAAACCTTGTGATTTGAGAATGCAATATTTCCCATGATGCATTGCATTTAGATTCTAGCTGAGGCGGAAAAGATTGAGCCGTTTTTTAAACTTTTTCGGCTTTTACTCATTTCAAATCCGTTGTCTGTGTATTTCAAACATTTTCTTTTGATAAATAAAGTAAAAGAAAAGTTATCTGCGAAAAGACGTTTAGTTGACAGAAGTTTGAAGTAAACATTTTAAACTTTATTGACATGAACGGCCTCCAGATTTTTTTCCAACTTTTTTGTCATTACAGCTCAAAGACTCTTCATAAGGTGACCAATTATTAATCAGTGAGCTGTATAGTTATTGAGAAAGTAATGCATGTCGCAACATGTGTCATACTAAATAACTGTAAATATGCATATAGATTAAATAACTTGTACTATGGCGACTTTGAAAATGATTGAAGGCCAATCAGCAGCTCATTCTGTGTCCAGAAAGCCGTAATGAAGTGATGTTTATTCATATTTTCTGGTCGTGGCCTTTGTTAAACTTTGAATAAATGTTATTTCACTAGAAACCGGCAGCCTTCCGGCCATCAGGACTAATTCAGACCGGTAATGATGATCATCATTTATCACCAGATCAAATTATCTGGGCTTCTGAGAAACCGTCACAACGACTTTGAAGCCGAGTTCACGACATTAGAGGTGGTTGTCGCCGTTGAACTGAAGCCACGGAGATTAACTTTTCTTTTTTTCTAACGGGACTTTTCTCTTCACAGACAGAACTTGTTGCTCGTTCCACATTCTTCTGATTGAAAACACACTTATCTTTCTATCTCTCCGTCTCTCAGCCAGCTGTTGCAACAGTATCTCTCCCACACACACATTCCTACTTAACCTTTTAACTCGTGGATTTCTTTTTAAAATGAGGAGCGTTGACATGTAAGATCTTTTTTAGAGCGAGCGTTGGAATGAGAGGAAAGTAGTGTTGCTTCATCACACTGGTGTGTGTGACCTGTGGGTGTGTGTGTGCTCTACTGACAGAGCGATACCTCCGCCGTACGTGGAGCGGCTCTTCTGAAGAGCGTCCTGCCCTCTCATTGTTCAGCATGGGAAAGTATTTCAGCGGAGGAGGGAATCACACAGTCAGCTCCTCTGGTATTCAAAGAAAGAGAGAGTGAGTGTGTGTGTGTGTGTGTGTGTGTGTGTGTGTGTGTGTGTGTGTGTGTGTGTGTGTGTGTGAGAGAGAGAGAGAGTGTGTGAGAGAGAGAGAGAAAAAAAGAAAGATTAAATCCTCAAAAATTCGTGCAGAATTCCCCTCCTCATTACATAATAAACATTCAAATCTCATTCTCAATAAATCAACTTTGTTAGAGACATAGTGACTAGTGAGCAATACATTTTTTACACACCTGACTAGTCCCTCATACATTCAACCAGTTAATAAAACATTCAACTAGTTAATAAAACATTCAACTAGTTAATAAAACATTCAACCAGTTAATAAAACATTCAACTAGTTAATAAAACATTCAACTAGTCCCTCGTACATTTAACTAGTTCACCAAGCATTCAACTAGTCCCTCATACATTTAACTAGTTAATAAAACATTCAACTAGTCCCTCATACATTTAACTAGTTAATAAAACATTCAACTAGTCCCTCGTACATCTGACTAGTCCTTCAAACATTTGACTCCGACATTTAACTAGTCCCTCATACATTTAACTAGTCCCTCAGACATTTAACTAGTCCCTCAGACATATAGCTAGTCCCTCAAACATTTAACTAGTCCCTCATACATTTAACTAGTCCCTCAGACATGTAGCTAGTCCCTCAAACATTTAACTAGTCCCTGAAACATCTAACTAGTCCTTCATTTAACTAGTCCCTTATTTAACTAGTCCATTAACTAGTCCTTCATTTAACTAGTCCCTCATACATTTAACTAGTCCTTCATTTAACTAGTCCCTCAAACATTTGACTCCCAGACATTTAACTAGTGCCTCATACATTTAACTAGTCCTTCATTTAACTAGTCGTTCAAACATTTGACTCACAGACAGTGAACTAGTCCCTCATACATTTAACTAGTTCCTCATACATTTAACTAGTTCCTCATACATTTAACTAGTCCCTCATTTGTTTGACTCGTTCCTCATATGTTGAACGAGGCCTTCATTCAATTGACTCGTCCATCTTACATTTCCCTCAGATAAATAACTAGTGACCCACACTCCTGACTAGTCCCTCAGATAAATAACTAGTGACCCACACTCCTGACTAGTCCCTCAGATAAATAACTAGTGACCCACACTCCTGACTAGTCCCTCAGATAAATAACTAGTGACCCACACTCCTGACTAGTCCCTTCAACACGGGACTAGTCCCTAAGACGACATCCGCACGCGTCCACAAAGATTACTCTCCAGATTTATAGATCATGTGACTTTAAGGATTAGAAATCAGTTATACAGAAATATGGCATCGAGGAATTATATGCACAATTGAATTTCATGAGTGTGTGTGTGTGTGTGTGTGTGTGTGTGTGTGTGTGTGTGTGTGTGTGTGCGTGTGTGTGTGTGTGTGTGTGTGTGGAGTTCAGTATGACACACGGATGAATCACCTAAATATTTACGATTAGGAGCTTGGCGGGAGCAGGTAAGACATTTGGCGTGTGTGTGTGTGCGTGTGTGTGTGTGTGTGTGTGTGTGTGTGTGTGTGTGTGTGTGTGTGTGTGTGTGAGAACTCCTCGGGGAGTGGATCTGTTCTAAAGGTGTCAGTCAGGAATGGAACACACGGGCGTGGACGTATCCCACGATCCTCTGGGAAAAGGCAACAATTTCACAACCCTCTCACACACACACACACACACACACACACACACACACACACACACACACACACGTCAGATCGATAGAAATACGTCAGAACTCACACATTGAATGACACACCTCTAAAACATCATTCTCGTCTCCTCTTCTCATATTCGTGTCTTTCCACCTGTCGCTGTCTCTTCTCCGCCTCACTCTTCCTCTCACTCTTCTTCCTCTCACTCTTCTTCTTCTCACTCTTCTTCCTCTCACTCTTCTTCCTCTCACTCTTCTTCCTCTCACTCTTCCTCTCACTCTTCCTCTCTGTGTTGTGAACAAATGCAGCGTTTGCACATAAACTCTCTGTACATCTGTTAAACAGGCAGGAACCTGCACGTCGGTGTGGTGTGTGTGTGTGTGTGTGTGTGTGTGTGTGTGTGTGTGTGTGTGTGTGTGTGTATGTGTGTGTGTGCGCACTCTGTTAATCTCTCCAGGATTTACTGAGCAGCTTTATTAGCTTTCATGTGAGGAATGCCCTCGGTTTCTCATCAGAGACGTTGCGCAACTTTCTGAGCAGTGAAGAACGGCACCGGCAGAGGACACACACACACACACACACACACACACACACACACAGATCAATAAATCCATCAATCGATCAATAAAAAGTCCCCAGTATTTACACTAGAAGGGGAAAAGGTTGTGCAAATTAGAAAGAAGTGGTTTTGTTTTACAAGTGTGAGGATAAGACAATATTTTTGACAGTTTCTGGAATATGTTGTGTCACCGGCATTTTATAATGTGATCGTTTAGTTTTCAGAAGCAGACGTGTTTCATGCAGTCGTTTCATCAGGAGATCATTTTACCTTTGAAAGGTTCTCATATGACGAATGTTACCTCAAGTAAAGAGTCTAATTAACAGAAGACTACCGGGTCGACTAAAATACATTTCATTTGAGACTCTTAAGTTTATGACTTCCAACTTCCACTTATTCCAATATTACGTCTGAAAGATAAGTCTCCATTTTCAAACCCAGGATTCCTCAAAGACGGGTCGGTCAAAAGTTGAGAATTTGTCAGTTTCGTGCACGTTTGAAGCGACTTTACACCTGGCTGTGTAACTGGCTGCTGGACTTCCTCAGTGAGAGGCCACAAGCAGTACGCGTCGGCAACAACACCTCGAGCAGCATCACTCTGAGTACAGGGGCCCCTCAGGGCTGTGTGCTCAGTCCTCTGCTCTTCACCTTGCTGACTCACGACTGCAGAACCAGCTACAGCACCAACCACATGGTCATATTCGCAGACGACACACCACTGATAGGTCTCATCACCAAGGATGACGAGACCCTCTACAGGAAGGAGGTCAACCTTCTGACCACGTGGTGCGGAGACAACAACCTCCTGCTGAACAGCAGCAAGACCAAGGAGATTGTTGTTGACTTCCGGAAAGGCCACACTCAACACCCACCACTGACCATCAACGGTGCGGACATTGAGCAGGTCGGCAGCACCAAATTCCTGGGGGTGGACATCAGAGAGGACCTCTCGTGGACAGTCAACACGACATCGCTGGCAAAGAAAGCCCAGAGGTTTCCTTCGCAAGCTGAGGAAAGCAGGAAGCCCCCCATCCATCATGTGCACCTTTTACCGTGGCACCATCGAGAGCATCCTGACCAACTGCATCACTGTGTGGGGCGGAAGCTGCACAGACTACAACAGGGTAGCCCTGCAGCGCATAATGAATGCAGCTGGAAGGATCATCGGTGCCTCACTCCCCTTCGTCCCCTCCCTGCAGGACATGTACGACACCCGCCTCACCCGCAAGGGGTGTCGACCTTGATTGTGAGCGACCCCTGCCACCCCTCACACGGTCCCTTCAGCCTCCTGCCCTCTGGTAGGAGATACCGGAGCCTCCGAGCTCGCACCACCAGGCTGTCCAACAGCTTCATCCACCAGGCTGTCAGGAAGCTGAACTCTCTCCCACCGTGACTCCGTCCTCTTCTCTAGACTCACATGTCTGGATGCTGCTAAGGAGTCACAGTCATTTATTTTATAGTTAGTCCTTCACAGTCTAGACATTTTTTGTAGTTCTTAATTTATGTTGTCTATATGTTATATGTTGTTGTTTTTTTAACTTTTAAACTGTTTTTTTGCACTTTATTATTATTATTATTACGTTGCACAATTCTCTATATGTTGGACAGAAGAGAAACATACTATCGATCTTCTGCATGTTTGCACATTGCACAAAACTGACTTTGACTTTGACTTTTATTTATTATGGCTCAGCTTCCTCCCAGTTAGGAGTAAGGAGCCTTAAGGACTGAACTCAAAGTCATGCACATGTGCTGTGGAAGCGAGGACTCCTTTTGGGGATGCTCCAGCTGGGATTATGGACGTTGATCCCCCTCCCCGCTCCCTCCACTGACAACTGAGCTTCCTCAGCTGGGTGGGACAGTTGGAGGTTGCCGGCGGTGATTACAGGGTGTCTTCGGCGTTGAGCCAAGGCTCTCATGCTGTCGCTCTTTTTACAACGCAGTCAAATCGGATCACGGCGTTGTTAAAAAAAGTGTCTCAGAGGGGCATCGGGCGGACGGAGTTCACGGAGCGCTTCGGGGCTTCTGCTCGCGTGCAAACTGCTGACTCAGAGGAGTTGACGTTGCAGCAACTATGGAGGCATTGAGGAGAGGCAACCTGGACCGAGTGTCTCTAACAGGGAGCCGCTGGTAGTCGTGTATTGTCCTTTTGCAGGATTTACGTTACACAAGGAGAACCTTGTTTTGCGTCCGGAGGAATGTAAACAGCGGGCGAATCATCTGGCAGATAAATTGGCCGCTAACTTAACAAAAGTCTGACATCAGGGAAACATTGTCCATCACCTCGGACAATGTTTGAGCAGCGAGCGTCATGGCTGTAAACACAGAGTCCTCCTGCTTTCTGTCCGGCGGCTCGCTGCCTGAACACTTGTTTCCTCCATCCTACTTTCCTGCGACCTCACGTCAGAAAGGAGTCGACTGGGTGTCAATATTTTTTGTAATGGTGTCTCCTGCTTTTCTTTAGTTTTCTTTATGTGGTAGACCGAAAAAGCAGCGCACTACACACCTTTATTTAACCTTTGTTAAAATGACCACAAAGGTTACGCCCAAATGCAAAAGCACCGTAAAAGTCGGGTTGCAAGCCACTACTACCTTCGGTGGTTGTCCCCGCTGTAGCTAGCTAGCACTGCTGCTAGCTCCCCACTGTAGCTAGCTAACGCTGCTGCTACATTACATTTCATTTAGCTGTCCCCTCTGCCCGAGTCGGGCGTCGAGCCGGGGCTGGTCCTGCTACCTTCGGTGGTTGTCGGGGAACTAGCGAGAGCTAGCCGAGGTTAGCGGAGAACTAGCAGCAGCGCTAGCTGGCTAGAGCAGGGAACTAGCGGGGACACAGACCGAATGTAGTTGCGGCTAATTAACCCGACTTTTACGGTATATATCCATTTATCTGACTTTAAGAATGCACTGAAAACAACACCATCATGCTGAAGAAAGGACGACGAAAAGAAACCCGCTGCGAGACATAAATATATGCAGGCAGGAATAAATATAGATTTTCTCCACCAGAGTTGATTATAAGTCAAATCAGTTTGAAATCCTGGAGGAACGTCTTCACTACATGACCTTAGAACGGAAAGACCTTCAGTGTCTGTTTATCTGCCAGCCACACACACACACACACACACACACACACACACACACACACACACACACACACACACACACACGCTTCAACGGATGCCCGATCTTCTTTTTTCCATATATGGAAGTTCCTGTGACACACTGCACTGCTACACGTGAGGGTTTTTAAAACCGTTTCTCCAGGCCGCAAGATCAAGTTACAGTGCATGCTCACACACACACACACACACACACACACACACACACACACACACACACACACACACACACACACACACATTGGCGTGCACGTAACAGCTGCAAGCCAAGACACTTCTCTGGAAAAGAGAGAGGGAGAGAGAAACTAAGCAAGGACGGACGGAAGGGAACAGAGGAAGAGAGGAGGAGGGAGGAATGAAGGGAAAGAAAGGAAGTATAGAAAAGGACAAAGGAGAGACGCAGGCATGAGAGAAAAGGATAGACGTACGTCTCGGCTGAAGGTATAGCTGAGCTTGGGATGGAGGGATGAGGAAGACGGCGGAGCGATGCGGACGGGTCAGGAGGTCAAAGGCTTCACGCAGCAGCACTGACAGCTTTACAGGAAGAGCATGCAGCAGCAGGATGTCATAAACACTTTGTCACACCGGCTGCAGACTCCCACGGGACCACGGCGAGCGGCGAGGAAGCGCAGAGCGGTCCCACGAAGAACGACAACAACGCGGACAGCGGCGGTTGGGATGAAGACCTTCACGCTGACAGCCAGCGTCCGAGTGCTAAAGGAACAGTTCACCCAAAAGCAATGAAAGACGTATTGAGCGCTCATGTTAACGTTATGGCATCAAGGCCTGAATGGTTGATATACATACTAGATTCTGATTATCTCCTCAACCACAAGGCCTATTTGAATAATTTAAAAAGGTATAATATACAGAAGACCCTTGGGAACATAGAACATAAGTTCATATATGTGTTACTGGTATATTGATTTATGAGAAAAGGGAAACAATATATATATATTTTGCCAAATAGGTCATTAAAAGTTGTATTTTCTTATCGTAACTATTTGCTATACTTGAATTTCATATATAACATAGCTCTATATGTTAAGAGCGAAGTTAAGTATTTTTAATAATTAAGGAAACTGAAACCACATCTCTCCAAACTGACTTTTAAAATGTAGACCGAACGAAAGACGAATAAAAACTTGTACAACATCCGGTGAAGGAATTTGTCGTGCAGTTTTTTACGTCACTGGAAATGATTTTCTTAGCAATTTAGCGAAAATAGTTGCGTTCAGATTTCTACGAGTCCATGAATGAATACAAGACACTGCACACGTTGTTTTTCGGTACGTTTTTTAGACATTGCATCACATAATCTGATTCCACTGATGTGTTTTCATTGTTCCTTCACGCCATTCGATAGAAACCCTTTTTGAGCGCTTGGATGCGAACACCAGACACAAACTATTCCTGCAAGACTCCAGCAGACACACACACAGTTGTGTTTACGCCACTCGGCGTGTCTGTCGACAGACGAGTTCACACATGTGCAGCTCCAGTGTGTACGGTGAAGACCAGGGATCATAAATCTGGACTCGGGACGCGTGACGGAGGCCAGATTTACGTCGCATGGACCCTCATGACCACTCGACTGAAATAAAACGTCAACTTTAGCTCTAACATTGCAATAAATTGTTTTGTGGGCTCTCCGGGCCTTTTAAAGCTCCGCTGATCAATCGATGAGTCTGATCAAGAAAGTGGTCGTACACACAGAGGAGGATCCGCTGGTTTCAGCTCGTAGTTTTTTTTATTTTCGAACAAAAGGGGATGAAGAGAGGAATTCATCCGCTTTGAGCTCCATAAAAGCAGACAGACAGTATGGGTTGACACAGCATTTTAATGAGGGTTTCGTTGCTTCTAAAACGTCTGTATTTGCTTGTTATTGAGAGTAAAATTGTTGTTTTATCGTGGAGTTAAAATAAGTAGGTGCTCGAAAAACTTCCCAGACTGTAATTACAAGCAGGCAAAATGTGAAAACATCATTCACGCAGTCTCCTAATGATGATTACAAGTTGGAGGCATAAGCAGGGAGTTCCAACAGCTGCTGTGTGTGTGTGTGTGTGTGTGTGTGTGTGTGTGTGTGTACCTCAACTGGTGGGAGAAAAGAGCTGCAAGAGTCTCAACAAGTGATGAAACACCCACCTTCCCTCCAAGCACTCTCACTCTCGTTGTCATTGAACTCCAATGTGAACGCGTCCCGGTCGTCAGACGCTCAGAGCAGCAGACGTAGCATAAAGAGCCGCGGTTATCCAAACTACGGCAAGCGGGAAAAGTCAAACAAACACTTTCACTCTGGAGACTCTTGTTCTTGTCCCGTGTGGAACTAAACGTAGAAGAAGATGTATTTCGTCACGTCGGTTCCCGCTCTTTTCCCGCTCTTTTCCCGCTCTTTTCCCGCTCTTTTCCTCACAGTAACCCAGTGATTTTGTTTCCCTGAATTTAACTTCCTGTGGAGACGGAAGTTTATTTTGAAAAGTCGCTCTGCAAATAACGAGCTAGAGCCGTGTGAAGAGTGTCATATTTCATCTGCGTTTCTATTTGACGGGTTGCGTTTACGCTGCAGTCTAAATGGTGGGAAATGTTGTGCGAAAAGAAAAGCTAAAATGTCGCTGAATGACTTGAAAAGTGTCGGGTCATTCGCTCTGCAGATGCTGCTTTAAGTTGCAGACAAAGTCAAGAAAAGGCTTTGTTTGAAAGCGCCGGAGAAATAATTGCGTTTGCATGCGGTTAGACCTGCATGTACAATTTGGAGGTACTTGTATTTTAGTTTTTTATTTTAGTCTTTCCATTTTCTGGTTTACTTCATACTTCTGCTTCAGTACATTTAATATTGTTGGACTACATTTTTACTCTAAATTGAGATGTTTTCTTATGGATTGAGATACCCGGCAGTACATAAAGTAATTAAATCAGCTTCATCTTTACGAGCTGCAACATTAAAATAATGCACAATAATCCAGTGATCATTCTGAAACATTCATTCATAATGTGCACTTTTGCTTTTGTTTGTTTTAAGCATATTGTGATGCTACATTTTTACTTGTGAGTATTTCTACAATGAAGTAAAGTAGTAGACTATGTGAGTACTTCTTCCACCACTGGTACTGGGTTTTGTTGTGTTTTTTCTTTATTTGTATTTCTCAAAAGATGAATGTTTATTTGAATACCGTTCACTGAAATAATGAAGACTGGGAGTCACGTGGCTCTGATGTTGATCCTCTGACTTATTAAAGTAAAATCATCCTGTAATAATCCACCACAGCGTCTCTTCAGAGTCTGCTGCTCTGCATTAGTCGCGTTGCATCATTTCTTCACATTACATATATTTCAAAAAGTACCATGAAAGTTCCTTCATGCTCAAGTCAGTCATGGATTTTCTCAATTATCTCTGGAGTATTTTTATATTTTCTTCAATGACATTACGCGTCATTGAGGACATACGCTGTGGAGCTGTACTTCCTGGCACGTTAAGGTGGTTTTCCAGTGTGAAACCCCTCCAGTGTGATTCAAGGAAACGTGAACAAGTTGTAATGCACATGCAGCTTCAGAGGCGTGTTTCAGGAAGCAGCATCCGTACTGCAGCTACTGTCCAATGTCCCGGAGAAAGAAGGGATGCATTTTATTGACTGAGCGCATTCCTTCTCTTTTCATCAATCGACCGGGAGTCCAATTTCAGCGTCGGACAAGTGTGTTAACTGGAGAATGTGTCTGTTGGTCATTGAGTCTGTTGGCTTCAGATAAGAGCTTCTATTGTTGGAGCAAGACGAGGACAAATCAATGATCATCAATGGTGGTGGATGGGCAACTGGGAGGGGGAATAATTACTGTGTATATATATATTCATATGTGTATAGTAATATCTACTTGTCCTGCAGTAATGTACATTATAATACGGGTAGATCAAATCAAGCATTCTGATTGGTTGAGAGTGAGTCACGGGGTGTGCTTTATTCAGCCATAACGTACTGCACAGCCTGTTTACATTCAGTGTGTTCCATATCAGTGCGCACTTAAAATAACAGGTATAGATTTAAATTGCGCGACCATTAGTTGTCATACTGGCAGATTAGTTAGCGGGGAGCGAGTGCATAAAACAGGAAACTAAGATGAGGAATGAAAAGGGTTTGATCACAAAATCGTGATAATTTCCAGTGAGAGATAATTACGTCAGTAATTTCCCGACGCGAGGCAAGTTCTCTAAACATCGTGGAGGAGAAAAATGACGGAGAAAAGAAATGCGATACACAACGTTTGGTGGCTACAACTATTTTGTGCTGAAAGGGAGCTTACTATTACTATTCATAAAGTCGCAGGTATTATAAAAGCAATAAGGTACGAGAGGCAGTTCTGTATCGTCAATAATGTACAGTTCAAGGGTGTTGTTAACAAACCCTTGAACTGTACATTATTGTAGATACAGTACTGCCTCGAATAAGTATATTACAGTGTATAACTGTCATTGTAAAGTGTATATTCTATACATATTAGAGTAAATATTCTGTTTCCAAACATCCCTGCATCCATCTATCCATCTAGCCATCCATCCATCATCCATTAATTCATCCTCCAATCCATCCGTCCATCAACCATCACCCAAACTCTTTAAAAACCATCAGACATGTTTACAATCCATTCACACAAAATTGTAATTCTGTTTCTCTATGTTGTAATCTTACAAGTATTTCTGTTGTCCGTCCAATTTTAAAATTGACAGGTTCTTCCTTTTTTTCCTCATTCATGTGTTTTTAGGGGGGTTAACTTCATTTAGTGATCTTTACTGGACTTGAGGCCCAACATGGGTCCCAGCCTTGCTGCCACTGTGGGTTTGTGTGACTAAAGAGTTCATAAAATGCTTGAAATCATCCTTCCATGATATTCCAGGTATTAAATGAAACAAAGCCCAAGAGAGAAAGAGAGAAAGAGAGAGAGAGAGAGAGAGAGAGAGAGAGAGAGAGAGAGAGTGACAGAGAGAAATAGGACGATGAATGTGCCAAAGGAGCAAACAGCACTCCAATGTGCATCAATCATTGTATAAATGTCAAAAACAGCTACGCTTGCAACACACACACACACACACACACACACACACACACACACACACACACACACACGCACACACACACACACACACGCACACACACACACACACACATCGATGAGCACAGGGACTGCAGTAAATGTACACCAACATGCACACGTTCAGACACATAAATTATATAGAAACAAGCACAAACACACAACACACACACACACACACACACATACACACACACACACACACTCACGTGACATCTCAGCTGCTTTGCTGAGTGGAATTTCAGAGTCAGCAGAATCCAGCAAACCCTGAAACAGCAACACGTTCAACATATTAAACCCTAAAAAAACAGAGTGACAGTCACATTATTAGGAACAATTAAAATAATCTAAATAATGTGTCGGGTCAAAGTGATGTTCTGGGACTAAAGGACGACCTTTGGCCTCGTCATGTCGTGTCACTGGAGGCTGGTGTGTGTGGTGTTGGGGCTCTTTGATGGGAGGCTGGTCTGTAATGGGACGACAAAGAGGTCATACTCATCAAATCTGTTCTGTGTCTCCTCACAGCAGGGGGCGGGGCTTCAGACCACCGGAGGACATGCCGGGACATGTCCCTCAAAAGGGACGCCCATGTTAATTAGGTTTATAATGAGGTTCATTAATGAGGGAGAGAGGGAGGGAGAGAGAGAGGGAGGAAGAGGGAGAGGGAGGGAGAGAGAGAGAGGGAGGGAGTGGGAGAGGGAGGGAGAGAGAGAGGGAGGGAGTGGGAGGGAGGGAAGGAGGGAGAGGGATAGAGATATATGGAGAGAGAGGGAGAGAGAGGGAGGGGAGAGGGAGAGAGAGATAGGGAGAGAGTGGGAGAGAGAGGGGGATAGGGAGAGAGTGGGAGAGAGGGAGAGACCCCCACCTTGTTATGAGAGAGAGGTAGGGAGAGAGAGGGGGAAAGAGATAGGGAGGGGGAGAGAGAGGGAGGGAGAAAGAGGGAGAGACCCCCACTTTGTTATGAGAGAGAGAGAGGGAGAGAGTAGGAGAGAGAGAGAGGGGGAGAGAGAGAGAGAGGCAGGGAGATAGTGGGAGAGAGAGAGGGGGAGAGAGAGAGAGGCAGGGAGAGAGTGGGAGAGAGAGGGAGTGAGAGAAAGAGAGGGAACTAGAGAGAGAGAGGGAGAGACCCCCACCTTGTTATGAGAGAGAGAGAGAGAGAGACTAGTAGCTTGATATCAGAGGAAACAGCTGATTTTTTTTATATTACACTAAATTTGGCAGAAGATTGTATTTTAACCAGATTTCTAATATATATATATATATATATAAAATGTGTACTTGTATAGTGGACAAAACAATAATAACTAATAACTCATAATAATCTTTTTTTGTCTTTTATAGCACATTTCTATTTTGTACATCTTTGTTTGGTTTGCGTTTCAAAAATTTGCAGCAATTTCTTTCATATTTATTTATTCTTGACGTGTGATTTTTTCTAATATTTTTTTGCATTTAGCACCTTTTTGTCACCTTCATCGTGATGTTCAGAGCCGGCTGTCCGTCGCTCTTTGTCTCGGTGGGAAAGTCGATGTGTTTCTGATGTTTCACGGACAAGAGGAAAACTACATTGAGAAAATATTTGGCCGATTACAATGATGGCCGACACATTCTGGTTGTGATGGCCGAGAGGAAACGGACATGTCTGGACATGTGCCGAGAGAGAGAGAGTGAGAGAGAGACCCCCACTTTGTTATGAGAAAGAGAGAGAGAGAGAGAGAGAGAGAGAGAGAGAGAGAGAGAAATGCCGATGAACTCTTCATTGTCTCCGGCTGACACATCCCATTAAGCTGAGCGCTCGGGAACAAAAGAAGTCAGCAGTTCTGTTTCACCGACCTCCCATGAGTCTGTGTGCGTGTGCGCGCGTGTGTGTGTGTGTGTGTGTGTGTGTGTGTGTGCGTGACGGACATGGTAGCACACACACAAACACACACGGGAAAAAGGGTATTTCCACTCCTCCTAACCGTCGCTTGGTGCGATGGGAGGAAGGAAGAGGTTCATCAGGGCTGATATCACTCAGCGATCCACGCGGCCCCGCGCTGTAAAGGTCAAAGGTCACGGCCGGAGTCTACATTTAGACATGAAGCAACGTGTGAATGTTTCATCGTATTGTTTGTTTGTCTGGCTGAGAGAAAAAAAACTGGATCCGTGTTTATATGACTCAGTTTCTGTAGCAGCGACTTGGCGGGAAAAAAATAAAACACGTCATTATTAAAAAACTTGATTATTGTTGCTCCAACTGTCACCGCCTTTATGAGTTATGCATGAATACATAACGCTCCTTCACATTGACTTGTTTTATACACCTGTGTTATGCAACACAGTCTGTAAGTGAATTAAATGAGTGTATCTGTGTATAAAGTAGACGATGTAAACCCCTCTTCTACTTTTGGCCTCTTTGTTCATTTCCGCTGCTCAGCATGAGGTCCCTCTCCAATTAATGTTTTAATTGCCAGGATTTTATGAGATCAGGAACCGGGCTGCATGTTGGTGACGTCCGTTGCTCTCTCTTCTCCTTGGGTGACTTTCATTGTTTGAGTCGTTGTGCTTCACAATTAGATGGAAACTAATTTGAATCTCTAGACTCCTTTAATTTGTGTGTCATTAGAGCAACGATTAGAGCAACGATGAGAGCAACGATTAGAGCAACGATGAGAGCAACGATTAGAGCAACGATGAGAGCAATGATGGGAGCAACAATGAGGGCAACGATGAGAGCAACGATGAGAGCAACGATTAGAGCAACGATGAGAGCAATGATGGGAGCAACAATGAGGGCAACGATGAGAGCAACGATTAGAACAACAATGAGAGCAACGATTAGAGCAACGATCAGAGCAACAATCAGAACAGCGATGAGAGCAACGATGAGGGCAACGATGAGAGCAATGATGAGAGCAACGATTAGAGCAAAGATGAGAGCAACGATTAGAGCAACAATGAGAGCAACGATTAGAGCAACGATCAGAGCAACAATCAGAACAGCGATGAGAGCAACGATGAGGGCAACGATGAGAGCAATGATGAGAGCAACGATTAGAGCAAAGATGAGAGCAACGATTAGAGCAACAATGAGAGCAACGATTAGAGCAACGATCAGAGCAACAATCAGAACAGCGATGAGAGCAACCATTAGAGCAACGATGAGAGCAACGATTAGAGTCCTCATCAGCTCCTCTCTCCGACAGCATCCTGTTTCCTCTTCTTTTCTTTTTCTTTTAAACCAGAAGACCTTTTACAAAAAAATAAGAAAAAGAAGGAACATTTGAAATAATGTCTCTTTCAGAATTGTTTTAATTATAAAAAGCTCTCTTTTATAAACCAAAATTCCGGGTCCTGTTCAGACGAGTTTAATCGCAGTGGAGACGACAAATCCGTAGATTTCTGACCAGGATTATTTTCAGGGTTGCAGGAAGTAACAAACAGGTTTTCCCTCAGGAAGGAAACGGGGGGCGTTGAAACTCTACCGGGACGCCTGTTTCTGTCCGAGTGGATTGACGTGAACTCGATACAATGTTGCACAAAGTCAAAATACAAAGTTGCACAAAGTCAAAATACAAAGTTGCACAAAGTCAAAATACAATGTTGCACAAAGTCAAAATACAATGTTGCACAAAGTCAAAATACAAAGTTGCACAGAGTCAAAATACAAAGTTGCACAGAGTCAAAATACAAAGTTGCACAGAGTCAAGGTGATTGGTTTAGTCACGGTGACTTCACTGAGATCTATTGAAAGGTTTGATCTGTTAATCAATGGTAAATAGTTTTTTGTGTCAACACAGAGATTTCCGTTACACGGAAACTGCATGAATACAACAAGCCAAAATAAAAAGAATACAGTCAATAAAACGAAGAGATAGAAAGTGTTCTTTAATTCAACACTTTAAAAAAACACCTTTTTAGGCCCTTTCCTCGAAAATTGCATCCCAAACTAAAAAGAGTGTATCTCTGTAACCACTCGGGATGTTTGAATAATGTTGGTGTTATAATAAAAGGTACACATGTGTGATTTTGTTCAGATGTGTTATTATCAGTATATATGTTGCTGGTTGAGAGTAAATGAAGATGACACACAGAAAAAAATGAAAAGGTTTCAGGTCCGCCTATAAAAAAAAAAATCAGTGTGATTTACAGTGTGCAATAAACAAAAAGTCCATCTAAACTCACAGGAAACCCATCTTTGGTTAAATAAGCGAAGACTTCCTTTTTCTTCTGACTCAACCTTATGAAAAAAAATCTTCCCGTCATCCAAACCGCTGTCGTTAAAAAGAAGAAAGCGTAAAAAGAGCCAGCTGCTGGCGGCTCTTCACATCTGAGCTTTAATCTGCCGCCAAAGAGAGACAATAAAACGGCTCCGAGTTGACAGCCGGCCAGGCAGCGAAAGTCATGACAAGATGCCTGAAGTGTGTGTCACCGATGTGTCACTCATTCGCAAATACGCTGCCTCGCACACACACACACACACACACACACACACATACCCACACGCACACACACACATGCACAGTCATTATGAAACCAGTTCTTCGGTGCCGTTAATCCCAGTAAAAGTCATTACACAGACCACTTTTTGACATGTTAACACTCTTTTTAAGTGGTTTATTCAAAAGAGATTATTCAATCTCGTTGTCTCAGACATAGTTTTTATTTTTTTAAAGGCGAGATCTGTAGATTTTATCTGACTGTTATAATGATCCCTGAGAGGAAACGAGAGCTCACAGCTCTGATCACTCTCACTCAGACACGAAATATCTGTTAAATACAGCGAGGCCAAAAGTATATGGACACCCGGAGCACACACTGGGGTTGCCTCTTGTCCTCTGCGCCGCTATACGTTAATATATAAAGAATAACATCGACAGGGATTTGTCCAATTATTGTAATATATTAACGTACAAAACATACAATTAATATGCTCTCTGAGATGTCACATAAGTCACCAAAACAACAAACCAAACGCAAAACATATTATCAAAGTGATGCTTTGTGACATCGGCAGAACTAACAGCACCGTTTGCGTGGCGGCTCCTGCAGCTCACTGTGGGCGTCGGCCTGGATGAAAAGAGGGCGTGGTCTAGATGAAAGGAGGGCGTGGCCTGAGCAGCCTTTCCTTGGGTTAACAGAGACTGTTCACCTTTATAACCTCCGGCTGACAATAGCGCCGCAGTTAATGTTTCACACCGTTACACGATAAAAGTCACGGGAACCGTTTGCTCTGAGCGTGGGATCAGTTCCCAGGAACAGGAACGTGATAACGGAACCTCACCGGAACCTAATCAGAGCCTAATCAGAGCCTCACCGGAACCTTATCAGAACCTCATCGGAGATGACATGAGATTAAATGTTTGGAAATTAAAGTTTAGAGTTTGGATTGCATGATCTGCTTTTAAAGCAAAACATTATATATATATATATATATATATATATATATATATATATATATATATATATATATATATATATATATATATATATATATATTGTAGTGTGATATATGATATAAGTAATACAATGATTCAAATTGTTAAAATTAACTTTTTTATATTAAATAATGAAACATATATATTAAATAATGAAACATGAAAAAAGTTCATTGTTATCTGGTCATACAAGTTAATTATATGATGATATGATGATATAATTAACTTATTATTTATGAACCACAATCAGGGTTAGGAGTCATAAACAAGTAAACAAACCACAACACAAACAAAAACCACGACAGCCAATCTAATATATTTATATTCCAGATGTTATATGTATGCAACAAGTCAATAATTGCATAAAATCCAGAGATGCATTTTCATGAAAAGTTATTCAAATTACAATAATTCAACTTAATTAAGTGACCCGGATGTCCGGCTGCTATTTACATAAATGGAGCTGTTAGGTTGTAAACACCTCAGGGATCAATTATTCAACTCAATAAGTCAGTTAATGCTTCACAGTTGATCCACGCCCGCCTCAACAAATATTACACACATTGAAGCCGCTAAATAATTTTATAACCCGGTTCATTCCCCCTGAGGGCGAGGAGGAGGAACAGGAAACACTAATATGGGCGATATGCAGAACACACCGTGCGGAAAATTCCTCAAAGAAAGAGAGGCCTTTTTTTTGTTGCCACCACTAAAACCTACACGAATAAGACAAGAAGATCATCCTCAAAGAATATTGTCTCTGAGCATTTTGCAGGAATTTATGGTAAAATATGTAATGTGCAGAAATGTGGTGCAGAAAGCAGTTCAGAGAGATCAGCGCTGAACGCCTCAGGGGATTATTACTGTCTGTAGTCGGCGGTAACTGGAGCGCGTTTATAGAAAAGAGTCTCCAGATGCCCAGACTGATCATGTGATCATGTGAGCAATTATGAGTGATTGTTGCCAGGCGAAGGCAGCGCACGCTCCGCTTCATTATGGGATGCCCACACCGCTGTGCCATCGGAAAACAGAAAGTACTTGAAAAGTAAACAAGGGAAATAAACATAAAAATGAAAACAAACAACATACACAAATTGTTTCTCGCCTCAGCAACTCTTTGTGGGCGTGTCTTCGCCGTTGTATAATAAGTATAATATCTTTTTGTGAATCGGACCTTGAGACGGGGAAGATAGCGCTGCAGGTGATGCACAACATGCTGCAATGAACTCTTTATGAACCAACATGCTGCAATGTACTCTTTATAAACCAACATGCTGCAATGCACTCTTTATGAACCAACATGCTGCAATGCACTCTTTATGAACCAACATGCTGCAATGCACTCTTTATGGACCAACATGCTGCAATGTACTCTTTATGAACCAACATGCTGCAATGCACTCTTTATGAACCAACATGCTGCAATGCACTCTTTATGAACCAACATGCTGCAATGCACTCTTTATGGACCAACATGCTGCAATGTACTCTTTATGAACCAACATGCTGCAATGGACTCTTTATGGACCAACATGCTGCAATGTACTCTTTATGAACCAACATGCTGCAATGCACTCTTTATGGACCAACATGCTGCAATGCACTCTTTATGAACCAACATGCTGCAATGCACTCTTTATGAACCAACATGCTGCAATGCACTCTTTATGAACCAACATGCTGCAATGTACTCTTTATTGACCAACATGCTGCAATGCACTCTTTATGAACCAACATGCTGCAATGCACTCTTTATGGACCAACATGCTGCAATGCACTCTTTATGAACCAACATGCTGCAATGCACTCTTTATGAACCAACATGCTGCAATGCACTCTTTATGGACCAACATGCTGCAATGCACTCTTTATGAACCAACATGCTGCAATGTACTCTTTATTGACCAACATGCTGGAATGCACTCTTTATGGACCAACATGCTGCAATGCACTCTTTATGGACCAACATGCTGCAATGCACTCTTTATGAACCAACATGCTGCAATGTACTCTTTATTGACCAACATGCTGGAATGTACTCTTTATGGACCAACATGCTGCAATGTACTCTTTATGGACCAACATGCTGCAATGCACTCTTTATGAACCAACATGCTGTAATGCACTCTTTATGGACCAACATGCTGCAATGCACTCTTTATGAACCAACATGCTGCAATGCACTCTTTATGAACCACATGCTGCAATGCACTCTTTATTGACCAACATGCTGCAATGCACTCTTTATGAACCAACATGCTGCAATGCACTCTTTATGAACCAACATGCTGCAATGCACTCTTTATGGACCAACATGCTGCAATGCACTCTTTATGAACCAACATGCTGCAATGCACTCTTTATTGACCAACATGCTGCAATGTACTCTTTATTGACCAACATGCTGGAATGTACTCTTTATGAACCACATGCTGCAATGCACTCTTTATTGACCAACATGCTGCAATGCACTCTTTATGGACCAACATGCTGGAATGTACTCTTTATGAACCACATGCTGCAATGCACTCTTTATTGACCAACATGCTGCAATGCACTCTTTATGGACCAACATGCTGCAATGCACTCTTTATGAACCAACATGCTGCAATGTACTCTTTATTGACCAACATGCTGGAATGTACTCTTTATGAACCACATGCTGCAATGCACTCTTTATTGACCAACATGCTGCAATGTACTCTTTATTGACCAACATGCTGGAATGTACTCTTTATGAACCACATGCTGCAATGTACTCTTTATTGACCAACATACTGCAATGTACTCTTTATGAACCACATGCTGCAATGTACTCTTTATTGACCAACATGCTGGAATGTACTCTTTATGAACCAACATGCTGCAATGCACTCTTTATGAACCAACATGCTGCAATGCACTCTTTATGGACCAACATGCTGCAATGCACTCTTTATGAACCAACATGCTGCAATGCACTCTTTATGAACCAACATTCAAAGAATGAAAAGGACCACAAGTGAAGTACCACATGCACTTAGAGAACGATTTAACAGCAGTTGACTAAAGGATGGATATTTGGATTAATGACTTGTCACCGATGTGTTGTGTGTTTTTGCATCAGTGCGGTAAATCCCCTTTTCAGTTGGCAACATTAAAACGAGCTCTTGTCTAGATTAAACGGTAACCTTCCAGATAGAGAACACAAAGGATCTCAGTAAGTTAAGGAACGCTTTATATTTTTATACGGCCACAAAACTTCCCTCTAACGGCCCAACAGGTGTGGACCAACACAGCTGTCAATGTTTCACCGCCTTGTGTAATAGTGTGTGTGTGTGTGTGTGTGTGTGTGTGTGTGTGTTTAGTTGTGTGTGTGTGTGTGTGTGTGTGTGTGTGTGTGTGTGTGTGTGTGTGTGTGTGTGTGTGCATGTGTTTATGTGTGTGTGTGTGTGTGTGTGTGTGTGTGTGTGTAGGAATAGGTGTGTGCACCCATGCAGGTGTGTGTGTGTGTGTGTGTGTGTGTGTGTGTGTGTGTGTGTGTGTGTGTGTGTGTGTGTGTGTGTGTGTGTAGGTGTATCTATATCACAATCTAAACTCGCTGGAAATTTGCCCGGAAGCTGACATGCATGCAGGTTTAGACTCACACTCACCCTACACACACACACACACACACACACACACACACACACACACACACACACACACACACACACACACACGTTTCTACAGGTACTGACGGATACTGTCATCTTATCCTCATGCCAGGTTTCGTATGATCTGAAGAAATTCTCGTTTCTGCTCGTTCTTTCCCAGACGAGCGTCCGTCTCCACAGGAAGCGTCTCCTCACGCCTGCAGAAGCTTCACTAGATTACGGGTCAATAAACCAGGTCGTCACGCGTCCGTCACTCGCGTTCTCGGTTTCATTGTTGTCTGATGTCACGTAACTCTCGAGGCTTTTGTTCGTTCGCAGTTTTCTTTGTGAAACTCACAACAAAAGCCACAAACCGCGACGCTGATAACGCCGCCGGACACGCCCCCTTCCTCCGTAACTCGCTCCGCTAACAACTTGCTTCCTGCGCATGTCGGATCATAAAGCGCTGAATTTAACGGCTGCTGGTAAAGATAAACACGTCAACGACGCCTGCGCTCCGTTGTTGTTATCATACGCTGAGTTAATCTGCAGGGGATCGGTAACCGAGGCGTGAACTCGGGCGTCTACGTCGTCGCTAGCTTTTTTTCAAACGTCTCCGTTTTCTGGAGAGTCTTGTGGACGCTCGGCGTAAACGTAGCAAACGAAGAAAACAGTGTTGCGTGGCTGAAAGCCGGAATCGGAAGAGGGTTTTTTGTTTGTTTGACCCTTCCTCCTCCACCTCCCTTCCTTTGTGCAGGTTTATGTCTCTATACTCCCTGATTTATGAATACGTCTGATACTGTCGGGAGACGCAGAGCCTGAGAACCTGAGACCTGAACCCGAGAACCTGAGACCTGAACCCGAGAACCTGAGACCTGAACCCGAGAACCTGAGACCTGAACCCGAGAACCTGAGACCTGAAGTGTGTGTCTCTCACACACCTTCCACGTGCACGGCTGCCTTTGAGAGTCGCAGCATGTTCCCTCCGTCCCTCTGGAGGAAATGTTTTTGATCTCAGTGAAAAGGTGAGAACGGTTAAAGGTCTGAGAAGAAATCACAACCATGTGAGCAATGAGAGACGAGATGTTGTGATGATCCGCTGTTTGTTTTATTCACCTTGACTTTCAACACAACCTCACTCACAACCAAAAACACACACATAATGCCACGTTTTTTTCATTTATTATAAATTTGACTATTTATAGTCAAATTTATATTTGATTATTATTATATTATATATATATATATATATACTATTATACTGGGGAAATAAATAAAGAGAGAAGTGGAGTCATTTACATAGACTTCTATACAACCAGAGGAGTCTGGGCTTCAACTGTTGAGTTTAGGCCCACTCAGACAGGAAGTGCTCGCTGTAGCTCCTCCCACAGCTCGCTGTAGCTCCTCCCACAGCTCAGACCTGCTGTGTGTCGCTTCATCGGTCAGCTGGTGTTTTACAGATCCACGTCAGCACTCTGGAGCCGCACAGCGAGTGTCACTGCTGTGCGTGTGTGTGTGTGTAGCTGACCAAGGTCATAGCCACAAGTGTGTGTGTGTGTTTGTGTTACATGGTATCACGTTCTGAAAGAGTGTACCGTGTGTGTGTGTGTGTGTGTGTGTGTGTGTGTGTGGGAGAAATAACTGGGTCATGTTGACCATCTGGGAAGTATTCACATCTCTATCTTCTAAGAGCTTTTCTTTTATGCGCAGCTATCTTTCATTAGAAACATGCATTTTGTGGGGAGCGTTACGCTGTCGGGATCATGTTTTCTTAATCAATGTTTTTAGTTGTTTTTTAGATCGTGACTCATGGGGATGAAAGGCTGGGACAGAGCAGTATTTATGAGTTACAAAGGTATTTATTATCAACAATTACAGGGAAGCAGTCGTTGACAATGGAAACGTTGGATCTCAGTCTCATGGTAAAGAAGGGATGTAAAAATAAGACGTATAATTGTGCAGCACAAGTTGAAATATGAGGATAATATATAAAAAGAAAAATATATATATTTGTAGAAGGCGGGTGTACAAGAATTGGAAAATGAATTAACCGGATGCATGGTTCCTGAAACGCAGGACTTTCACCCAGGAGGCCGGTATGAGGGTCCCATGTGGAACCAAACATCAGCGCTTTAAGTTGCGTAACGTTATATTTATCTGCATAAATCAAAACCTTCCTCAATTTTTACTTTGAGCCATCTTTTAGGAATTTATACCATGATTTTTTCTTGATTTTCCTGATATAAAAGGGTCCCCTAATTAGAGAAACGGAGTTTGAATGTACAATTAGGGAAGTGCCTCTTTATATAGCGTCATACTGTATGTTTTACAGAAGGTATGAGGGAGGAGATCTTCTTCTGGCAACTTTGAGAGCTCATGAAAGTCCTGAAAACAGTCAAAATCAAAGATAATATTCACTTTGCCCGATTCATGACGTCCCTCTTACCCCCCTCGCTGTGCAGCACCTATTTAAACAGCTGTTCTCTGCTTGAAAACCGCGGCTGCTTAATATCTAGAACCGCCTCGGGAACATTTGGCAAAGACCGCAGTCCTGGCCGTACACTGGTGTGTGAATTTGATTTTTCCAGCTGTAAATTCTCAAACAGCCACACAAAAAGAAACCAGAAGAGTGAGTGTTATTATGCCTATGACCTCATTTAGAAACAGACCTCTGGTAGTCTTTGAATGAGACTCTTCTGAGGTTCTGTTACTTTACTGGATCACTTTCTAAACGTTCCAGCGGGTCGTTTGTTCTGCAGCAGAATTTGTGGGGAAACCGCCAGAAAAAAAAACTAAACCTCAGCCGTCGAGGCAATTTCCCAAATAGTGAAATCATCTGCTGACGACGGAATAACGAGAAATATGTGGAACCCTCTCCAGACCTGTTACCCTCTCTAGACCTGTTACCTCTCCAGACCTGTTACCCTCTCTAGACCTGTTACCTCTCTAGACCTGTTACCTCTCTAGACCTGTTACCCTCTCTTGACCTGTAACCCTCTCTAGACCTGTTACCTATCTAGACCTGCTACCTCTCTAGACCTGTTACCTCTCCAGACCTGTTACCTCTCTAGACCTGTTACCTCTCCAGACCTGTTACCTCTCTAGACCTGTTACCTCTCCAGACCTGTTACCTCTCTAGACCTGTTACCTCTCCAGACCTGTTACCTCTCTAGACCTGTTACCTCTCTAGACCTGTTACCTCTCCAGACCTGTTACCTCTCTAGACCTGTTACCTCTCCAGACCTGTTACCCTCTCTAGACCTGTTACCCTCTCTAGACCTGTTACCCTCTCCAGACCTGTTACCCTCTCTAGACCTGTTACCCTCTCTAGACCTGTTACCTCTCCAGACCTGTTACCTCTCCAGACCTGTTACCTCTCCAGACCTGTTACCCTCTCTAGACCTGTTACCTCTCTAGACCTGTTACCTCTCCAGACCTGTTACCTCTCCAGACCTGTTACCCTCTCCAGACCTGTTACCTCTCCAGACCTGTTACCTCTCCAGACCTGTTACCTCTCCAGACCTGTTACCCTCTCTAGACCTGTTACCTCTCTAGACCTGTTACCTCTCCAGACCTGTTACCCTCTCTAGACCTGTTACCTCTCTAGACCTGTTACCTCTCCAGACCTGTTACCTCTCCAGACCTGTTACCCTCTCTAGACCTGTTACCCTCTCCAGACCTGTTACCCTCTCCAGACCTGTTACCCTCTCTAGACCTGTTACCTCTCCATACCTGTAACCCTCTCTAGACCTGTTACCCTCTCCAGACCCATTACCTCTCCAGATCTGTTACCTCTCCAGACCTGTTACCTCTCCAGACCTGTTACCCTCTCCAGACCCATTACCTCTCCAGACCTGTTACCTCTCCAGACCCATTACCTCTCCAGACCCATTACCTCTCCAGACCCATTACCTCTCCAGACCTGTTACCTCTCCAGACCTGTTACCTCTTCAGACCTGTTACCTCTTCAGACCTGTTACCCTCTTCAGACCTGTTGCCCTCTCTAGACCTGATACCTCTCCATACCTGTTACCATCCAGACCTGTTACCATCCAGACCTGTTACCTCTCTAGACCTGTTTCCTTCTCTAGACCTGCTACCATCCAGACCTGTTACATCTCTAGACCTGTTACCCTCTTTGAGCCCCACACACCCCGTCACCGCAACCCCCCCAAAAACAGTCTAAAAACAGATGTTGGCAGCAGAGAGTTTAAATCTTCTGGCTGCGGCTGGTTGGCTGTTTTCTGAGGGAGCGGATCCCAAAGGATCTGGTTCGCTCCGGGATTTGAACCCGCGTGCCTTGCATCCTCCGTCGCCATGGAAACAGTCCATACCACACAGGCGGTTTAAGCGTATTTTTCCTCCTCTTTGTTTTGGGATATTCGTTCAGTGTGGAAACCATTGAAAATACACTAAAAATACATTTTCTTTTTGTGTGTATGTATTTATTTTGTGTATTTATTGTGTGTATTTATTGTGTGTATCGGGGCTCCTCAACGTTGTGTGAATTTTAGGCAGAAGAACAGATGGGTTGATGACGTGCCTCTGCTTGTTTCTCTTGAGTGTGTGTGTGTGTGTGTGTGTGTGTGTGTGTGTGTGTGTGTCAAAGAGAATGTGTGTGTTTTTGATGCGCAAATATTTGCTTTTGTTACTCGTGTTGTGAAATTTTCCACATGTTGATGCGTGTGTGTGTGTACGTGTGTGTGTGTGTGTGTGTGTGTGTGTGTGTGTGTGTGTGTGTGTGTGTGTGTGTGTGTGAGTGTCGGTTTGTCACATTTCTATTACAGCTTTCATTATCATTATGTTTTTATTATTTGTTGCTGCTGTTCTGTTCCTTGAATCGACTTTATTGTGGTTTTTATGATGTGGATCATCAAGACTGAAATGAAGACATTGGGCTGTCCGAATACAATGTAGTATAATTTATTTTTCAACAATGTCTTTGAAACTTTTACTGTTCAGGAAAATGTTTCGCTCTAAAGGTAATTGAGACGTTTAGTTATTTTCGGCGACAGTGTTGGTCCCAGTTGAGTTAGTTTTCAATTTATTTAAACTCAAACCTTTTTCTCAATTTAATCTACCTACTAAATGTATGAGATTATAGTCAGGATGATTGTGCTGCGGCTGAAAAAAGATTAAAACATCAAAAATAAATGGACAAAATGTAGTTTAAAAGTCTTGAAATTCCTTTGGATCGATTTATTACAGGTTGTGAATATTTGGATGCGTCTGAGTAAGATGTTGGTCGTGTTTGGTAGAAAGTGAAGTAAAGTCTCTGGTTTTTCTTCAGCCGTGATTCCTGGAGAGTGGATCACACACACACACACACACACACACACACACACACACACACACACACACACACACACACACACACACACTGTGAGAAGGAAGACATCGCCAACACTCGGCAACTCACACACAAAACCATCTAGATCGATAAACAGCACAAAAAGGTAAGAGGGGAAAATGTGTATTTTGGGGTGAACTGTCCCTTTAAAGCCTGTTTGAAACATGGCATGAATCCACAAAAAAACATACAAATTAAACATAAAGACCAGGGCTACAATAACATATAATCCCCATGTACAACCTCTAAACACAACTCAAACAATACATATTGTATAGGGGATAGAGTTAGGGTTTAAAGGGCTACGGAAATCCAAGTGATGAATGAGTGAATAAGACGTCACGTGTGAGGCCTTCATGCTTCCTGTTCGTGATTACGTGAATAACATGCGATATTACTATGTAGAATATCTAAGAATCAGGTATAACAGACACACACACACACACCTAATGAGGTATAACAGACACACACACATACCTAATGAGATATAACAGACACACACTCCTAATGAGGTATAACAGACACACACATACCTAATGAGGCATAACAGACACACACACATACCTAATGAGATATAACAGACACACACTCCTAATGAGGTATAACAGACACACACATACCTAATGAGATATAACAGACACACACACACAACTAATGAGGTACAACAGACACACACACATACCTAATGAGGTATAACAGACACACACACATACCTAATGAGATATAACAGACACACACTCCTAATGAGGTATAACAGACACACACATACCTAATGAGGTATAACAGACACACACACACATACCTAATGAGATATAACAGACACACACACCTAATGAGGTATAACACACACACACCTAAAGAGGTATAACAGACACACACATACATGCATAATAAGGTATACCAGACACACACACACACACAAGGTATAACAGACACACACAGACACACACACCAAATGAGGTATGACAGACACACACACTTAATGAGGTATAACAGACACACACACACACACACACACACACACACATAATGAGGTATAACAGACACACACACATAATGAGGTATAACAGACACACACACCTAATGGGGTATAACAGACACACACAGAGACACACACACACACCTAATGAGGTATAACAGACACAAACACCTAATGAGGTACAACAGACACACACACACACTTAATGAGGTATAATAGACACACACACACACAAAATGAGGTACAACAGACACACACACACACCTAATGAGGTATAACAGACACACACACACACACACAAAATGAGGTACAACAGACACACACACACACCTAATGAGGTACAACAGACACACACACACACTTAATGAGGTATAACAGACACACGCACACACACAAAATGAGGTACAACAGACACACACACACATAATGAGGTATAGCAGACACGCACACCTAATGAGGTAAAACAGACACACACACCTAATGAGGTACAACAGACACACACACACACACACACCTAATGAGGTATAACAGACACACACACAAACACACACCTAATGAGGTATAACAGACACACACACCTATTGAGGTATAACGGACACACACACCTAATGAGGTATAACAGACACACACACACATAATGAAGTATAACAGACACACACACACCTAATGAGGTATAACAGACACACACACACACATAATGAGGTATAACAGACACACACACACCTAATGAGGTATAACAGACACACACACACACACCTAATGAGGTATAACAGACACACACACACACATAATGAGGTATAACAGACACACACACACATAATGAAGTATAACAGACACACACACACACCTAATGAGGTATAACAGACACACACACACCTAATGAGGTATAACAGACAAACATACATAATGAGGTTTAACAGACACACACACACACATAATGAAGTATAACAGACACACACACACACACCTAATGAGGTATAACAGACACACACACACCTAATGAGGTATAACAGACACACACACATACATAATGAGGTATAACAGACACACACACACATACATAATGAGGTATAGCAGACACACACACACACACACACACACACACACACACACACCTAATGAGGTATAACAGACACACACACACACCTAATGAGGTATAACAGACACACACCTATCTCTGACCAGCTGGTCTGGAAGTGAGCGTCAGACTTCGGGGGTTAAGTTTCAGGGTTTTGTTGAAGCTGCTCCTGAAGCCGGCCCTGCGGGTGAAGATCTGTTGAAACAACACGCGTGTTTTGGTCGCTCCTCGTCGTGAAACCTGTGAAGCGCGACCCTTCCCCTCTGTCTTCCCTCCCGCGCGGTCGATCCATCAACGCGTTCAAAGGCACAAACCTCCAGTGTTTTAAAAGCTCGCTTGACCTCTGACCCCGTTGCTGCTTGTGACTTTGTGTTTTCCGCAGAAACACGAAACCTCTTCTCTTGCTTCACATTCTCGACAATTTACTTCCTCATTGGTTACTTTGCATTTATCGTTTCCACTGTCAGCTCCTTCCTGCTTTGCAGCAGTTTAATCGCAGTGAACTCGCTGTTTTCATATTTAAAAAACGGTTAAATCATATTATATTCTCTTTGGTTATTTTTTTATTGTTTCTTAAAGCTGCTCTTAAAGAATTAAAGTTATTTATTTTGTCTTGTTTATTGTTTTGTAAGGTGCAGACCTTACCAAATAAAAAAATGCACATTTTGTCAACTAGAAGTAATTTGACATGAAGAATTCTCTTCATACCAGAATGTTTAGACTTAAATTAATAGAATAGACACCAGAAATAAATATGTTTTTTTAATATTTACTTCACCATGATTGCGAAAGACTTTTAGTCTTTGTTAGTGTCTTCCAAAATAAAATGACTTGCGTGACCTAAAGAAGATTCACATGTCATAGGAGCACACACACACACACAGAGCAGGTCACCTGGAGTGTGTGTGTGCGTGTGTGTGTGTGTGTGTGTGTGTGTGTGTGCTCCATGTGACCGACTCCCAGGAACCTGAGGTGTGTTTGTGGACCTTCTTTAAGATATGTAAGAAACTAATTCGGGGTTATTTAAAGCCGCTCGGCAGCACATGTGCTTCAGTTCAGCCTTAAAGGTGTGTGTGTGTGTGTGTGTGTGTGTGTGTGTGTGTGTGTGTGTGTGTGTGTGTGTGTGTGTGTGTGTGTGTGTGTGAAGGTGAAAGTGTGTGAACATGAACATGTGATCTCAACATGTGTCTGAGAACTCGTACGAGATGGTGTCATTTTACAAGGTCACACACACATATATACACACATACACACACATATACACACACCACACACACACACACATACACACACACACACACACACACACACACACAACACACACCACATTCTTGGTTGTGAGTTTAAAAGTATTAATTAGTTTTTTTAAGTATATTTATTATTTATGTTTACGTGAAGGAGCTGGCAACTAAAATGAAGAATAAAGAGCTTTGCAGGTTCTATCATTTCATCGTCTTTCATCTATCTTTGTAACATATTTTCACGAATGAATCTTTTCAACATCCTGGATAAATCCTTAAAACTTCATATTGAGGACTCTGTTTCCCTCTGAAATCACCTTTTCATTGTTTTTAGAGACATAAACTCATGTTTACAATGTTTACTGAGGGAATAAATCAAGAGAGAAGTAGAGTCATTTATATAGACTTCTATACAACCAGAGGAGTCGCCCCCTGGTGGTCAGGAGAGAGAATGCAGCTTCAACACATGAAGCATAGACTTCTATACAACCAGATAAGTCACCCCCTGGTGGTCAGGAGACAGAATGCAGCTTCAACACATGAAGCATATACTTCTATACAACCAGAGGAGTTGCCCCCTGGTGGCCAGGAGAGATAATGCAGCTTTAACACATGAAGCATAGACTTCTATACAACCAGAGGAGTTGCCCCCTGGTGGTCAGGAGAGAGAATGCAGCTTCAACACATGAAGCATAGACTTCTATACAACCAGAGGAGTCGCTCACTGGTGGTCAGGAGAGCGAATGCAGCTTCAACACATGAAGCATAGACTTCTATACAACCAGAGGAGTCGCCCCCTGGTGGTCAGGAGAGAGAATGCAGCTTCAACACATGAAGCATATACTTCTATACAACCAGAGGAGTCACCCCCTGGTGGTCAGGAGAGAGAATGCAGGTTTAACACATGAATGATAGACTTCTATACAACCAGAGGAGTCGCCCCCTGGTGGTCAGGAGAGAGAATGCAGGTTTAACACATGAAGCATAGACTTCTATACAACCAGAGGAGTCGCCCCCTGGTGGTCAGGAGAGAGAATGCAGGTTTAACACATGAAGGATATACTGAGAGGTGCACTAGCAGAGAGGACAAGCAAGAAAGCATATAATGTGCACAGATATCCTATTTTACAAATATTACTGGGTATATTCCATAGCTCAAAAACACAAATATTGACAATTTGTATAATTTATTAATATTATTATTATTATTATTATATATTTTATAATTAATAAAATTATAAATATATATATATATATATATATATATATATATATATATATATATATATATATATATATATATATATATATTTATTTATTTTTTTGGTGGCTCAAGGTGGGTGGCCAGGCCCTGTATCCCTCTATTGGCCGGCCGCCACTGATTGTCGGCTTAATTGCCCTTTATCACCGGTTCTGTTCATGACTTTCATGGACAGGATATCTAGGCTCGGGGGTCTCAGGATCTCCTCTCTTCTGTTTGCAGATGATGTGGTCCTGTTTGCCTCCTCGGACCGTGACCTCCAGCTTTCACTGGGGCGTTTTGAGTGTGAAGCGGCGGGGATGAGAGTCAGCGCCTCCAAATCTGAGGCCACGGTGCTCTGCCGGAAACCGGCGGATTGCTCCGTCCAGGTGGGGACGGAGTGCCAACCCCAAGCGAAGCAGTTCAAGTATCTCTGGGTCTTGTTCACGAGTGAGGGTAAGGTGGCTCCTGGAAGCCTCCCATTAGAGGTTTTCGAGGGATTATATCTCCCGGCTGGCCTTGGAACGCCTCGGGATCCCCAGAATGAGCTGGAAAGCGTTGCAGGTGAGAGGGAAGCCTGGGTCGGCCTGCTGGACCCTCTGCCACCGAGACCCGACCCCGGAGCAGCGGATGATGGATGGAAGTGCTGCTGCAGTGGCTCCCTCACACATGTAAGGCAACTCGTCTGCTCACGTTTTTCCTTTAGGGCGAAACTCAAGAAGCAATTTTTTTTCTCAAAAAGGTAAAATGGACGCACACAGACAGACACACACACACACACACACACACACACACACACACACACACACACACACACACACACACACACACACACACACAGAGACAGGGAGGCCGTTCCTGTGAATGCCAGGAGCATGTTCACATTTGTGAATGAAAGACTTTCTGTCTCCTTCCTTCTCTGGAACGTATTCTTGGCACGACTCCAGAAACTTTTCTGAGGCGGGAAAACCCCCAAACACACACACACACACACACACACACACACACACACACACTGGGAGAAGTGACGAGTGTGGACTGTAAGTTAGTCCTGGACACACAGGCGGTGTGTGTTTGTAAGTCACCAGGGGTTTAGATGGAAATCCAAATGTGGGGAGTTAAACTAACAAGCTGTACCAAAGCTGAACTAAAGCTAAAAAAGCATTCAATTTAAAAAACCTTCAGACTAAATACATAATTGATTATATCTGTAAATATATAATGGATCTAAATGCAGGGTCAGAGGTCACATGTTTAGTCCTTTAAACTGAAGACTTTTCATGATTTGTACCCTTTTTAACAGTTTTATGGCATAATCTTGTCATTTATATTATTCATATTTTCAGAAAAAGACTCACAAAGTCTCATTAATGCCATTGTTTGGCATGTGATATTTTTATGATAAAATAATAAAACAAGTGTGTCTCAAAGCAGTTTGTTTACTGAAACAACAACACGTGAACCAGATTATTGGAAAAGCAAACGTCGTCAGGGACTGTAAAACGTTGTGGCTCAAACTTCCCTCCTGTGTGTCATTTTTTGCAGTGTGTGACCACCCGCACACACTTGCACACACACTCTTCCCCTCCCTCCTCGGCTCCTCCCTCCCCGGCTGCCGATTGGCTGCCGGGGCTTGGCGGGCTTTGCTGTTCCTCGTGACTGCTGCCGCCGCTGCAGCCGTCGGGGCCACGCACGGGAACAAAAGTTCAGCCGGGTGGTCGGCCCCCCGGCCCCCCGGCCCCCCGGCCCCCGACCCGCTCTGCCAGCAGGCGGCCGGGAGGCCGAGAGCAGCAGAAACCGGATAACGGAATGTTTCTGTAAAAAAAAAAAAGAGTCTGCAGCCAGTTTGAAAACAAATGTTGCATCAACACAGATGTGCTTCTGTGACAGTAATATGATAATATGTGTTAAATATGAATCTGATTGCTGGGCCGTTGGCACCATAACGTGATAACAAACCTGTTGTGTCGCCGTTGAAGTGAAACTGTGTAACTTTCTTACAACGTTCTTCCTCTTAAAGAGACGGGAAGTTACTCAGTTTGCTGTTTTCATGACTGAAAGTGTGTCTCTGTCACACTTTGGTTTGGTATTTACCGTCATCCCGTAGTTACCGCTGCCTGCTTCGCTTTAAATGAGCAATATGCGACATTCAGAGCATTAATATGGCAGCAACTTTTTTTTTTTTTTTAATCTCACAATATAGTGGAGGAATTTCCACCTGAGCAGAGAATGAAGTCTCTCTGCGTGTGCTGTAATTTGAGCTTCTCCTCGCTTTGTTGACACAAACTGTTTGTTCTGTTAGCAGGTTTTCCGTAGTGTTTTTTTTTACTGTCAGCACCATTAGCACCATTAGCACCGTCAGCACCGTTAGCACCGTCAGCACCATTAGCAACATTTGCACAGTTAGCACCATTATCACCGTTAGCTCCGTTAGCACCATTATCACCGTCAGCACCGTTAGCAACATTTGCACCGTTAGAACCATTAGCACCGTCAACTCCGTTAGAACCATTAGCACCGTTAGCACCGTCAGCACCATTAGCAACATTTGCACCATTAGCACTGTTAGCACCATTAGCACCGTTAGTACCATCAGCACTATTAGCAAAATTTGCACTGTAGGCACCATTAGCACCGTTAGCTCCATTAGCACCATTAGCACCGTTAGCACCATCAGCACCATTAGCAACATTTGCACCGTCAGCACCACTAGCACCGTTGGCACCGTCAGCATCATTAGCAACATTTGCACCGTTAGCACCATTAGCACCGTTAGCTCCGTCATCTTGAGAGCCGTATTTGAGGCAATCAAAATGCTCCTAATTTACGGGTTATGCACCTTTGTCAATTTGTGGCCAAAGTTTACCAACATGAGAGCCGCGTTTTATTTATTTATCTCTGGCTAAGTTGCTTTTGTATCCACCGGAGAATCCTGGATTGTCTTGATTGTCACAGTTTTTGAGTCTGTGGTGCTTTTAGCTAGATGCTAGCATATAGCCATAACGACAATGCTAACTTAGATAAAAGCTGAGGGTAAATGTTTGTTTTTGATCTTTGTAAAAAAAAATATATAATTTTTAGATAACCTGTTCCCCGTCTTAGCTCTGAGTCTTAGCTCTGGGTCTTAGCTCTGCGTCTTAGCTCGCTAACATCCGCTAACATCCGCTAACTAGCACTAAAACACAAAGTGCAGCTCGTAAATACATCTGCAAATATCTTGTGGACAAAGTGAAGTTCTGACCTGGTTGTATAATGTGTATAAATGGTTTCATAACGTGTTGATATTTTTAGGGTCTCACAGCAGTGTCATGGCATCATTGCACAAGTTATCTGGCGGCTCATCTTCCACGTTTAAAGGGTGAGTCTGAAATATGACAGACTGCTGGCCAAGCTGCCGTTTCGTGATGTGGGCCGTTTATTTTAGAAGTAGGTCAGTTATGTTGTCGTCTGTGTTACCAGTACTTGGGAACACAGTTCTCTCTCTCTATATATATATACATATATATATAAATAGCTTGACCTTGTAGGAATGCTGATGCTATCGCATAATGCTGTTCATATCTAATATCACCTGCCTCATAAGTGCAACTGATCTGAGAGGGAGACGTTAATTAATTCGTGTTATTATTATTTCTGGGATGGGATTTTCATCAGAAATTATATTGTGCTGTTTATTTTTTTGAGCCAGCAAATTCAGAATATACTAAACATGTAGGTCACAGTTTCCGACGTATGTGTGTGAAAACATACCAAAAATATATAAAATATTCAAATTATAATATATTTTGAAATTCCTTCAAACAAAAAATGAACTTTCCTTTTTTTCAAGTTGTTGTTTCATGCTTTCAAAAAGGGAATGTTTGTTTTGTTGGTGTTTTATATTTAATTTATTCTTTAAAAATTACATTGGAATACTAAAACAACCAATGTTTTTTTCCACATTTCAGCCGCAAACCTAACCTGAATCTTTAATAACTCACAACAGATTAGTTTGTAACACTCAAAACACTCAAAACACCTGGTCACTGTAGTCACATTTGGTGCTGGGTGAGTATTTGTGGCAGCAGGGCGGTTCGTGTGATCAAAATAAACAGTGCTTGCTGATGGTGATGAAAGAGCTCGTCTCTCAGTGCAACCTCTCATGGACGAGCTTTTAATAGTTTTAAAGGACAACAATGGAGCACGGTGACACAGAGGACGAAGACATATCTGTCTGGAGGAATCTCGATATTATGAGTTTGATATTTAGAAGCGTGGATCTCCTGAATCTGAGTCACACAAGTGTTACCTGTGTGAAGTCTCATTGTGAGCTGCAGAGGCCTCAGCCTTCTCGTCCGTTGGTTTTATTTAACCAAATCTGGCAGCTGGTCATCAAGTTTGTCCTGTTTTTCAACCCAAAGGGATGAGCACTCACTCACTCACTCACTCACTCACTCACTCACTCACTCACTCACTCACTCACTCACTCACTCACTCCTGAAAAGGGGAATATCGGCGTCAGATCAGCGAGCGCAAACAGACTGAGGTGAAACTTGGCAGAAAGTTTTGGAGCAGAGTGACGTCTGTTTACTGGACGGATCAGAGCTTTTTGTTTTCGGTCAACGGATCAGAGAGAACAAGGTGACGGGTGAGAGAGAGAGAGAGAGAGAGAGAGAGAGAGAGAGAGAGAGAGAGAGAGAGATTCAAACAAAGACAGAGAGAGGAGAGACAGTTTGAGTTCATCCCAAACTGAAACCATCGAGGACCTCTGGTGGTGAGAAGAGAAGGTAATACAAATTGACGATGAGCTGTACTTCAAAGTACAAATTCAAGGTATGTGTACTTAACTAGAGTATTTCCAAGTATTGCACGTTTTATATTTCTACTGCGCTACATCTCAGAGGGAAATACTCACAAACAAAACCCACAACATTGGTCAGATGACAATTTTTTGTTCCCTCTCGGTCCAGTGAAAAATCATTGTATCCACGTATGTATGTATTTTTTTTCTGAGCTCATGTTGTTGACCTTTCAGAGAGACGTAGCTTTGTCCTTCTGTCTTTGAACACAACACGAGGACAAGTCCTCCAAGCTCAGAAAGACACGTAAGATGTTTATTTAAAACATCACCTTTCAAACACAGAGATACAGAGTCGTGTGTGTGTGTGTGTGTGTGTGTGTGTGTGTGTGTGTGTGTGTGTGTGTGTGTGTGTGTGTGTGTGTTTGCAGAGCGCCGGCCGCCACGTGGCACCGCGGCAACATGAGTCGAATCGTTTCCATGGCGAGGGCCAACTGAAAGAGTCGACACGTCCTCCGCGGGCACGGCCGCCCGGAGGACTGGTTTGGCGGGAAGTGTGTGTTTGTGTGTGTGTGTGTGTGTGTGTGTATGTGTGTGTGAGAGAGAGAGTTTGTATGAGAGAAAACAGACGCTGTGTGTTTGTATAGATAATGAATGAAAGAGAATCTATTCTATTGTGTGTGTTTGCGAAACAAACAGCCTGTGTGTGTGTGTGTGTGTGTGTGTGTGTGTGTGTGTGTGTGTGTGTGTGTGTGTGTGTGTGTGTGTGTGTGTGTGTGTGCGTGCGTGTAATGTAATCAGGGAATGATCTCATCAGAAAGTAAATCGGAGCGACTCTGTGTTCCTGTGGAATATAATGCAAACGTTTCAAGGTCAAAGGTCAAAGATTTATTTAGATTCATCCAGACACTCACCTCCTTTACTTCAGTAAAAGTATAAATACATACGGTACAAATATCGATGTATGTAAAGTATTAAATGTAAAAGTACATGTTCTGCAGTGATGTGTTATTATACATGACATGTTATTATATATACATCCTAAATACCATGGTAGTGTTTGTGAACTATCCGTTTTACTGTTTGTAGTCAGACATTTTTCACAATATTTTATAATAGAAAATATGTATTTTATACTGACTGATGAGTCCTCGGCCATCATGGGAATATCATGTTTAGAACATGTTTAAAGCTCTGGTTTCTGTGTCATGACATGTCTCTTCTTTAAAATATCAAAATAACGTGTGCATGTGTGTGAGACGTGTTGTAATAAACTCACTGATCCTGAGATATGAGTCAGCTGATAACATGTTGTCACATGTGTCCAGCTTGCTGAGTCCCAGCTGTTATCAGCACTCTCACCTGACTTCACAACAATATAACCATAAAATGGTAAAAGTCTATTTTGTTTATATTGCCCAATATCACGAATAACAAGTTTGCCTCGAGGAGCTTTAAAATCCACACCTGCTGTCGTTTGACCTTCAATTCAAATAAAAAATGTTAAAAAAAATACCTTAATGTGGAAAAAAGTAAGATGATGGATCCCTCTGACAGGACGGACAGACGAGAGCGTACATTTTAAAGTGCGAGAGATTCAGATTTACACTTAATTTGCCCCAAATCATAGACGAGTTTATGTTATTTTAAATGAGGTGCCATTACATATATATTCTCCTTGAAAAAACTCATCCCTGCCATGTTTGTTTCTATTTTTTGTGATATTTTGGGAAAATAATCCGAAGCAATCTATAACAAAATTCAACTTGTTCTCACTCCCAACGCACCAGATACCGCACACCCTTAGCGTGGAGGCTAACCCTAAGCATGGAGGCTAACCCTTAGGATGGAGGCTAACCCTTAGGATGGAGGCTAACCCTCAGCATGGAGGCTAACCCTTAGGATGGAGGCTAACCCTTAGCATGGAGGCTAACCCTTAGCTAACCCTCAGCATGGAGGCTAACCCTTAGGATGGAGGCTAACCCTTAGCATGGAGGCTAACCCTTAGCTAACCCTAAGCATGAAGGCAAACTCTTAGGATGGAGGCTAACCCTTAGCATGGAGGCTAACCCTTAGCAGGAGGCTAACCCTTAGCATGGAGGCTAACCCTTAGGATGGAGGCTAACCATTAGCATGGAGGCTAACCTTTAGGATGGAGGCAAACCCTAAGCATGGAGGCCAATCCTTAGCATGGAGGCTAACCCTAAGCATGGAGGCTAACCCTTAGGATGGAGGCTAACCATTAGCATGGAGGCTAGCCTTTAGGATGGAGGCAAACCCTAAGCATGGAGGCCAATCCTTAGCATGGAGGCTAACCCTAAGCATGGAGGCCAATCCTTAGGATGGAGGCTAACCCTCAGCATGAAGGCTAACCCTTAGGATGGAGGCTAACCATTAGCATTAATGCTAACCCTTAGGATGGAGGCTAACCCTCAGCATGAAGGCTAACCCTTTGGATGGAGACCAACCCTTAGCATGGAGGCTAACTCCAGCGTGAACACACCCGAAACAGTTCATGTGAGGCGGTCGGCTGAAATAAACAAACTAAGATGGACGTTTTATTTTGAAAAGACGCTTTTGCATGTAACGAGCAATTGTTGACGCATCGGGGTGAGAACGTGTTGCTTATTCTACATAAACTATACAAAAACGATTCAATGTAACAAAGAATTTCTTAATTTCTTTGTCATTTTTTGTCACGTGCAGATATGCGGGGCCGATTGATGGGCAACATGTGCGTTGACGTCGTCCAATGTGAAGCCTCTATTTGATCATGTGGTCGAGACGAGGGCCGATAAACGGAGGCGAGTCTCGGGCGTCCGTGGAGGCCGCCGAGCCGAGCATATGTGTGCAGGCCGAGCCGAGCATATGTGTGCAGGCCGAGCCGAGCATATGTGTGCAGGCCGAGCCGAGCATATGTGTGCAGGCCGAGCCGAGCATATGTGTGCAGGCCGAGCCGAGCATATGTGTGCAGGCCGAGCCGAGCATATGTGTGCAGGCCGAGCCGAGCATATGTGTGCAGGCCGAGCCGAGCATATGTGTGCAGGCCGAGCCGAGCATATGTGTGCAGGCCGAGCCGGGCATATGTGTGCAGGCCGAGCCGAGCATATGTGTGCAGGCCGAGCCGAGCATATGTGTGCAGGCCGAGCCGCCATGCCGCCAGAAACAAAGGGCCTGAACGTACTTTTCAAAAGAAGCCGTAACGAGAAGCTCAGCGGGCGTCCGTGGCCTTCATCCCGCCGCTTGTTTAGCTTCAGATAAGAACGCAGCACACAGTGTTTGATCTCCGTATTATCAGCTCACCTTTGGCGTGACCCACTGCTGCTGAGGTTGTTCCTGCTGCTGCATGTGGTCAGCAGTCACGGTGACTCCCAGGCGGCTCGCTGTTTGTTTGCTGACATGTTTGTTTTGTTTTTTTTTGTTTATTTTAGAGGAAGTGCAGCAAGCACTCACGTTTATAGGTTTGAAGTCACCGAAAGGCACGGCAGCACAAGAGCGGTATCTGCTGCTCGGAGTGTGTGTGTGTGTGTGTGTGTGTGTGTGTGTGTGTGTGTGTGTGTGTGTGTGTGTAACTCCAGGTCATCCAATGCAAACGGTCAGTTTTAAGCCATTTAAAAAATAAAAAAAGGGGCTTTATGTCTGTTTAACATTGTAAAATCCAACTGAAATCACACAAAAAAATAATAATCTCAGTCCAAAATGAAAATAGAAGTACTATTAAATGTATGATTTAATATTTAATAGTATTACTTCTTGAAGAATAAGGAAGCCGGTGCACTCGGCAGGTGGCCAACACAATATACACATTATAGATGTTGTTGTTCAATGTCTAAAAGTGTTTTCTGACAGAAAGAGATGGTTTTCTTGTGATAACTAGACACACAAAATTGCTTTAAAAGTGTTTCCTCTCACCAGTTTTCAATCGATCCTTTTCGTGCCCACATGGAGTCATAAAAGACTATTTGTATGCTTTTGTTAGCAGTCAATCTCAGCAGCTGTTATTGTCTTTAACGCAGCGTGCAGCCACAGCACACACAGGACGACATCGGCATCACTTACTGGTTTTGGTCCTGGCATCGTAGTCTTGCCCAGTCCTACAGGTGGGTAAATAAATATGTTTTTGGGTGTATGAGCGGAGCCTTTAAGCATAGATCATGTGGATACAGTTTTGCTTGTAAGATTAAACACTTATGACATATTATTATCAATGATAAATGATTTTGAACAACTTTCATGCTCAAAAGTGAAATGTTTTTGAAACCTCCCACACAGATTCGTACAGAAGGTCCAGGATCAACGTGTTTGCAGGTCTGCAGCTTGAAATGATCTCATCATTGAATCATCATGATGCCACACACACACACACACACACACACACACACACACACACACACACACACACACACACACACACACACACACACACACACACAGATTCATCATTCTGAGGGAAGCAGACCAGAATAGCACAGTGACTCTTCCCACCTGTGTTACTGTAAAGCACCTGCAGCAGCGACCAATCGGATAATTACCTCGTGGTGGCATCACATATGATGCCGTAGATAAAACACACACACACACATGTTTTAAATCATAAGATGAAACATAAATGATTTTATTCATATATAATATACACACCACTTTTAATGTTTTAAGATCACTTGCGCTTGCATAGAAAGACATCTCTGCTCCTTATGTGTGACGCAGTGATAAACCTCATGAAAAGAATAAAACAATTAGAGTAAAAGCAGAAACAACATCAGTTCCTCAATCACCAGCATCACAAAAAAAATCAACACAACACCCCATCAAAACACAAATGACATTTTAAGAAAATCTATTTCAGTTCTCCTATTTGATTAATCATTGAAAGTCTAAATCTGTCCGGGGTGGTTTAAGGGAGGACCCAAACGCCTACAACAGTATAAAGAATATATATTTCTCCACCAAAAAAGACTCAGGACGGGCTTCCAACAGGCCGAGGGAAAAAAGGTAGAGGAACGAAAACAGAGGAGGGACCAGCGGACGACCACCGGTACAAGGTTGCCTTGGGTGGGTGGAGGGGAGCCGGAGGAGGGACCTGGGGCACGGCCGAAATAGTTCGGGGGGCGGGCCGGAGAACGGGCCGGAGGACGGGCCGGAGGACGGGCCGGAGGACGGGCCGGAGGACGGGCCGGAGAACGGGCCGGAGGACGGGCCGGAGGACGGGCCGGAGAACGGGCCGGAGAACGGGCCGGAGGACGGGCCGGAGAACGGGCCGGAGGACGGGCCGGAGGACGGTTCACAGGCGGACAGACACACTCCGAGGGGCGGGCCGGAAACCATTGGGAGGCTGCTGGGGCACCGGAGAGCGAGACGGGGACTCCAGAGAGCGATAAGGGGACTCCGGTGAGCGATAAGGGGACTCTGGTGAGCGATAAGGGGACTCTGGTGAGCGATAAGGGGACTCTGGTGAGCGATAAGGGGACTCCAGAGAGCGATAAGGGGACTCTGGTGAGCGATAAGGGGACTCCAGAGAGCGATAAGGGGACTCTGGTGAGCGATAAGGGGACTCCAGAGAGCGATAAGGGGACTCCGGTGAGCGATAAGGGGACTCCAGAGAGCGATAAGGGGACTCCGGTGAGCGATAAGGGGACTCCGGTGAGCGATAAGGGGACTCCGGTGAGCGATAAGGGGACTCCGGAGACTGCTGGGATTCCGGGGCTTCCAGAGGCTGTGGCCCCTCAGGGGAACAGGACTCTGAAGGGGAACAAGGCTCGGGAACAGGTCACGACGGCGGCAGGGGACCCGTAGTCGGGTGCGGCTCCGAGTTGGCAGCTGTGACAGGGGTTGGCCGGGGCGCCGACAGGACACGGGGAACCGGGGTCACAAAAAAGCAAGCGGATCGAGAACGGCCATGGGTTTGCCATGGCAGGATCCAACAAAAAAGGATTGAAAATTTAAAAAAAGGTTGCAGACTGGGTCCAGGTACTGGTCGGATCGTTCTGTCATTTGATTAAGGGAGGACCCACACGCCTACAACAGTATAAAGAATATATATTTCTCCACCAAAAAAACTCAGGACAGGCTTTTCAACAGGAAAAAAAAGGTAGAGGAAAGTAAAAACGGGGATCTGACAGGACAAACAAACGGTCTACTCACAGTTAACACGCAGCAACAAACAGTACGGTCTGACAAGGCGACAGGAGACAATCATGGTTTAAATACAAGGGAATAGGTGATTGGACACTACAGAAATATCAGGGACCAGGGCAGACAATCAACAGACACTCACAGGGGCATGAAGTGCAGGGAACACAGAACACAATACAAGGACTTCAAAATAAAACAGGAAACAAGACAAACCTACATCATGACAAAATCAACAGGATGACATTTCATGGCAAACCTCCCTTTCAGATGCTGCATGCGTCTACCAGCAACCATAACTGTCATATTCATCCAGCTGTGGTGAAATCTTAATGGGGCATTTATTGCTATTGCTAAAGTATGGAAACAGCTTCTCGGTGAACTTGCCTGTGAAGCTGTATATGGGTGAGTTGGTGTCGGCATCAGAGAACAACAGATATCCTCTTTTCCAGTCCAGAAAAACTCTGATCCTCTGGAGCTTCTTCGTCACTGTGAGAACAAAAGGATGGGCTGATGGGGCGAAGACTTTATAAATACCATTAGAGAATCCTATCCTCCAAATTCCAGACCACGGACTCCCTTTCCTTTCGACAGACTCTTTTACCACACCCAGAAACCAGCATTTACTGTCTCCAACCTCAACGTCCCAATTGTGAATCCCTGAGTTAAACCCCTTAGAGCCCAGGACAGGGTTCAAGGAATCAAACCTCTCGGGGTTTTCAGGAAGCTTCTGTCTCTCTCCTCGTCTCAAACTGGTCAGATCTTTAGACAGGATGAGTCCTGGATGAGCAGTGTTTGGGTCCAGAACCACAGGAGTGTAGGAGACCAGGTCCTTCATCTTGTTCCAGATGTTGAAGGTCAGGTTGCCCAGGTGTTTGGCCTCGTCTATCAGAGCTCCTGAGAGCAGCTGTGGATCCTCCAGCAGGGGGCGCTGCTGGACTCGTTCCACTGCAGCCTTGTAGTTGTTGAGGAATGAGACGTCTTCAGCTCTCAGCTCGTCCTCTGTGGCTCTGACTGTGTCTGAAAGAGCTGCTATCTCTCTGCTCAGAGCCTCCATCTTCTCCTTCATCATCTGACTCTTCTGCTCCTCTTCCTCCCTCAGTGCAGCCATCCTGGCCTCCTCTTCCTCCTCTAGAAACTGGTGAAGCTTCTTAAACTGATCCTTAATCGTTCTCTCTGCTCCTCGGGCCTGGACCTTCACGTGTTCTGCTGTTTGATCACAGTTTCCTTTAACTTGTTCAAACAGCTTCAGTTTCTCCTTTAAGGGCTCCAGAGATCTCTGGAGCTCCTTTTTGAGATCTTGTACAACTTCTTCGATGGGTTTGAATCTGTGGTCAGTGTGGATTTTTGAATCTCTGCAGACGAGACACACTGGCTGCTGATGGTCCAGACAGAAGAGTCTGAGTTTCTCAGAGTGCAGACTGCAGAGAGTCTCTGGAGCTCTCTGGTCTCTCTCCCGTAAGAAGGACTCACACAGGTTCTTTATCACCAAACTAACAGGCGGTTCACTCCTCGATGATCTTCTGTTACAAACTGGACACTCACGTGTTGGTTTCCCTTTCCACCAGCTCTTCAGACAGTCTCTACAGAAGCTGTGGCTGCAGGACAGGACAACCGGGTTCTTGAAGATGTCCTGACAGACGGAGCAGGTGAGATCCTCCCCCGATCTGGAAGCCATTGTGTTTGTAGAACGCTGAAAACCAAGCAGACAGACAGCAGACTGTAAATTGGGTCAATAGGTAATTAGTTTCCATTTTAAAAAGCGTATCTTATTCGTCTTTTAGTCTCAGTTATCTTCTCAACAGAAAAGGGAAATAGACACAACACAAAGTGATACAGAACATTAATATGATGGTGATGGGGGGCGATGCCCGTCAGTGGCACGAGTGTTTGCTGGCACATACATATTGTTGATTATGCTAGCTATGACTAGCTCGCTACGCTAGCTAGCCAGCTAGCTAGCTAGCAAGGCACGCGCCACCTCAGTTGTAAGTAGACCAATCCAGGTGATAGCGAGATACTCATAATCAATGCCGTAAAATGCGGGTTATAAGGCACTTTTATACGCCGCTCTACTAAATTGAAAGAAAAAGTTGTATTTAATCAAAAACAGGCCGTGACAGTTTATAAGCCGCTGTTGCTGCTGCTACTGCCGACGTCAACGCTGCCCGAGTCGGGCGTCGAGCCGGGGCTGGTCTCGCTACCTTCGGTGATTGTCGGGAAGCTAGCTGCTGCACCTAGCGCTGACAACGCTTTTTATTTTGTTATCATTTACTAACACTTTATAAATGGTATTTTTAATCATCTATATGTCCTTAATACTTAATTTACAAATGGGGAATCCATCATTTATAAAGTATGAAAACCCAATCATGAAACGCATATAATAGTCAAGCTTATTAATCAAGAATAAAACATTTAAAACTGTGTTCATGAATTGCATACTAATGAGCTACTAATGAGTGTTCATGTTGGAACAATGCTTTATAAATGATGAATTAAGTGTTTACTCATGCTTTACTAATGATAAATAGTGTGTAGTTATTATAAAGTGCTACCAAAATGTTGTTGTGTCCCTTTGATTATAGAGAAGAAGATTATGAAGGAAGATCTTAAGCGTCAAAGCACGACCTTACATTTTTAAAGAGAACGATAATACTCTGAGGTATATTCTGTAACTAAGCAGTCAATCTACTCACCTTGAAAGTTAACAGATATTTTTGGTAGTAAACTCACATTCAGAGTGTGAAGTCAGCAGTGTTCCAGTTCGGTCTCCGGCACCCGTCGGCTCTCAGGATCGCACCTTGTGTTCCCGGTTCGTCTCAGGTGAGTCATGGAGGGGTGGAACTTTATCAAAAGGGTGAACTTTGATTCGCCAGAGGTTCATCTCTCTGATGAGATGAACCTCCACGATGGGGGCGGGGCCTAAAATCAGCCCTGTGCCACGTAACCACAGCCTACCTGGAATGCAGTCCGCTCTTCACCAGAGACACAAAGCAAAGTCAGTGCTTCACTTCAGCTGTTGCTGTACAGCTGAACAGCTGCTCCGGTTCTGTGAGCTCGTTCTATAAACATGGATCTGCTCAGATCGCTTTGGATCAATCTGTCTCTACACATGTCAACCAGCTGCTGCTTCAGCCCAGAGTTCAGTGTGTCTCACCTGAGGGCGGGACTTCCTGTCAAGTGTAGAAACTCCAGTTTAATTGACTTGAACTTTGGATGCTGCTGAAGTGAAGTCATGCCGTTGATCCGGTTCTGTTGGAGTTCATGTCGTTCTGTTCTCTCGTATAAAGCAGCCGGAGGGTTGAGCAACACTGATGACGTCCTTCAAGTTTCATTTATGACCTTCACTCTGAAGTGTTCATTATTTGATGAACATTTGACATTTGTTCCCAGTGAGATATCAATGACTTTATATCTTGACTTGGCTGTTGGAAACATAATTTGTCGCTACTCTAGAAACAATATTTATATATATTTTAAATACAGATTATAATCCTGATTCCATACATGTTTTTAGAAGCAATTATTTGGTCGTTAATAAACAGAATATTGATCAGAGTATCTTCTAGTTGTTATGAAATCCTAAAGATAAATCCTCACCTGAGGGCAGAGCAGACGGGTATTTATGATGCCAATAAATCATAAACGCTTCAAGAGAAAACTTTTAGGATTTTATTCACACAAAAAGCAAAATCATTCCAACCTCCACAGATCCAAGAAACAGATCCAAGAAACTTCTTCTTCTAGCATTTTAAAAAATACAACCCGTGTCAGACTTGTAATGTATTATAGCTAAACATGCATATTTAAATGTTCCATATATATACAGATCTCCTTCTTCAAGTCATCCTTTATTGCTTTACAGTTAAAGTTGTATAAAAGAACATAAAAACAAAACAATCACAGCAGATTACAGATTAGAAAGGTTATGAAACACTTTGAATGTTCATAACAGACTAAATCATAGATCATCATAAACTATAACCACAGACAACTGCATTATTTGTGTACTTATGTTGATCAAATGTGACTGAAGTGATCTTAAATGATGATTATTCAATCATTGTTTACATTTGATCTTCTGATTCACAGTGACAGAGGAGCAGAGACGACTTTAGCTTCTCTAAATCAGCAGCATAAAAAAAGATCAGACCACTAGATAAGATTAAATGAGTGGGAAAGTAAAATAAAATTCCTTCTCATCTGTACAGTCGTCCCATGTTTGTCTCACATGTTTTTTTCTGTTGTCCGTCTATTTCGGTTCTTGACTATTCATTTAGGATCAACTACGATTAAATTGCTTCATATTAATAGGACGGAGCATCTTTTGAAGAACTTGATGTCTTTAATCGTAGTATCTGTAATCATCTTCATCATAATCATCATCATCATCATCATCATCATCCTCCTCCTTCTCCTCATTTGGTAAAATCTTTATTGGGAATTCATCATGATTCACAAAGTATGGAAACATCCTCTCAGTAAAATGGTGTGTGAAGGTGTGTATGTGTGTGTTGGTGTCAGGATCAGAGAACGACAGTTGTCCTCTTGTCCAGTCCAGATTCACTCTGATCCTCTTTGGGTTCTTCTTCAGTCTGAGAATGATTCTTTGGGTTGATGGAGTGAAGGCGTTATATTGTCCATTAGAGAATCCTATTCTCCATATTCCAGACAGTACGCTCCCTTTCTTCTCCATAGACTCTTTTATGACACCCAGACACCAGTGGGCACTGTCTCCAACCTCGACATCCCAGCTGTGAATCCCCAAGTTAAACCCCTCAGAGCCCAGAACAATACAAAAACAGTCAGACCTCTCAATGTTATCAGGAACCTCCTGTCTCTCTCCTCGTCTCAAACTGGTCAGATCTTCAGACAGGATGAGTCCTGGATGAACAGTGTTTGGGTCCAGAACCACAGGAGTGTAGGAGACCAGGTCCTTCATCTTGGTCCAGATGTTGAAGGTCAGGTTGCCCAGGTGTTTGGCCTCGTCTATCAGAGCTCCTGAGAGCAGCTGTGGATCCTCCAGCAGGGGGCGCTGCTGGACTCGTTCCACTGCAGCCTTGTAGTTGTTGAGGAATGAGACGTCTTCAGCTCTCAGCTCGTCCTCTGTGGCTCTGACTGTGTCTGAAAGAGCTGCTATCTCTCTGCTCAGAGCCTCCATCTTCTCCTTCATCATCTGACTCTTCTGCTCCTCTTCCTCCCTCAGTGCAGCCATCCTGGCCTCCTCTTCCTCCTCTAAAAACTGGTGAAGCTTCTTAAACTGATCCTGAATCTTCCTCTCTGTGCCTCGGGCCTGGACCTTCATGTGTTCTGCTGTTTGATCACAGTTTCCTTTAACTTGTTCAAAGACCTTCAGTTTCTCCTTTAAGGGCTCCAGGGATCTCTGAAGCTTTTCTTTGAGATCCTGAGCAGCTTCATCGATGGGTCTGAATCTATGGTCGGTGTGTTTCTCTGAATCTCTGCAGACGAGACACACTGGCTGCTGATGGTCCAGACAGAAGAGTCTGAGTTTCTCAGAGTGCAGACTGCAGAGAGTCTTTGGATCTCTCTGGTCTCTCTCCCGTAAGAAGGACTCACACAGGTTCTTTAACACCAGGTTACAAGTTAGTCGACTCCTTGATCTTCTCCTACAAACTGGACACTCACGTGTTGGTTTCCCTTTCCACCAGCTCTTCAGACAGTCTCTACAGAAGCTGTGGCTGCAGGACAGAATAACAGGGTTCTTGAAGATGTCCTGGCAGACGGAGCAGGAGAGATCCTCCCCCGATCTGGAAGCCATTGAGTTTGTAGAACGCTGAAAACAAAGCTGGCTGTGATTCAGATGGTGGTTTCAATCAAACTGTCATGACAGTTAAGAGTTGTTTTCTTCTTTGCTCGTGGTGAACTCACGTTCAGTGTGTGAAGTCAGCAGCAGGTTGAAGTAGCTCTCTCTCCGTCTGTGCGTCAAAATGAATTTACAGTCCTTTATACATTGAACTCCTCAGATTACCTCGTATCAATCTGTCTCCTAGTTACATTTTAACCAGCTGCTGCTTCAGGCCAGAGTTCAGTGTGTCTCACCTGGAGGCGGGACTTCCTGTCAAGTGTAGAAACTCCAGTTTAATTGACTTGAACTTTGGATGCTGCTGAAGTGAAGTCATGCCGTTGATCCGGTTCTGTTGGATTTCATGTTGTTCTGTTCTCTCGTATAAAGCAGCCGGAGGGTTGAGCAACACTGATGACGTCCTTCAAGTTTCATTTATGACCTTCACTCTGAAGTGTTCATTATTTGATGAACATTTTATATTTGTTCCCAGTGAGATATCAATGACTTTATATCTTGACTTGGCTGTTGGAAACATAATTTGTCGCTGCTCTAGAAACAATATTTATATATATTTTAAATACAGATTATAATCCTGATTCTATACATGTTTTTAGAAGCAAATATTTGTCCGTTAATAAACAGAATATTGATCAGAGTATCTCCTAGTTGTTATGAAATCCTAAAGATAAATCCTCACCTGAGGGCAGAGCAGACGGGTATTTATGATGCCAATAAATCATAAACGCTTCAAAAGAAAACTTTTAGGATTTTATTCATACGACTGCAGCAAAATCATTCCAACCTCCACAGATTATACGATCCAAGAAACTTCTTCTGCTCAACATTTTAATTTTATACAACTCGTGTCAGACTTGTAATGTAAATGTATTATAGCTAAACATGCATATTTAAATTGTGCATATATAAATATCTCCTTCAATTCCTCCTTTATTGGTTGACAGTTAAAGTTGTTTAAACGAAGATTTAAAACAAAATAATCACAGCAGGTTACAGATTAAAAAAGGCAATACAAATCATTGTTCGTTATGAATACTTTGAATGTTCATAACAGACTAAATCATAGATCATTATAAACTATAACCACAGCCAACTGCTTTATTTGTGTACTTATGTTGATCAAATGTGACTGAAATGATCTTAAATAATGATTATTGATACAGAACTAACTTGCATGCCAATACTCCACTATAGCAAACTTCTGCATGTCTGCTTATTACATGAAACATTGGAAAAATAATAAAATGAATACTCAACTACAACAAAAACCAAGTCTGAAATAAAAAAAATACAAATGAATAGCTGTTAACTATTCATTTATCTCTTGGAAAAGCTAAGCGAACCAAACCCGTCATGAAGCTCTCTTCTTTCAGACATCATCATGAAAAAGACATTCTTCATCATTTATTCAACGTTTACATTTGTAATCTTCTGATTCAGAGTGACAGAGGAGCAGAGCCATCACCAGCATAAACAAAAAAAATCAGACCTTGAAATAAGATGAAAAATCCAGGTCTCATTTAGGGTCAAATCCAACGAAGATGTCCTCGCCCATTGACGACTGGAAGCCATTTTATACGACGCGTCACCCGCTGATAGCTGAGGCCACCAGGCGTCTCCTGGCCGGCAGACTAGTCAAGTCATGCAGTCCGGCATCGAACGCTCTACGGACCACCAGCTGCCCCGCTGAGCCACACCCGCCACAGCTGCCTCTCCGGCCGATCCTCATCGGGTACGACGCACTCCTTGCGTTCCCCCTCGTCACCGTCCACCGCTGTCGGGAATTCGTCACGGCCGCTGAAATATGGAAACACCTTCTCGGTGAAGGTGTGCGTGAAGGTGTGTATGTGTGTGTTGGCGTCGGCATCGGAGAACGACAGCATTCCTCTGGTCCAGTCCAGATTCACTCGGATCCTCCGGAGCTTCTTCGGCTCCGATAGGAGGATCGGTTTGGCCGATGGAGCGAAGGCCTTATATTCGCCATTAGAGAACCCTATTCTCCAGATTCTAGACCACGTACTTCCATTCCTCTCAACAGGCTCTTCAGCCACACCCAGAAACCAGCACAGACTGTCTTTGATGCTCACATCCCAGCATTGAGTCTTTGAGTCAAAACCAAGGATGGGTTTTAATGTATTAGACCTCTCTGGGTTTTCAGGAAGCTTCTGTCTCTCTCCTCGTCTCACACTGGTCAGATCTTCAGACAGGATGAGTTCTGGATTAGCAGAGTTTGGGTACAGAACTACAATGGATGAGACCAGGTCCTTCATCTTGTTCCAGATGTTGAAGGTCAGGTTGCCCAGGTGTTTGGCCTCGTCTATCAGAGCTCCTGAGAGCAGCTGTGGATCCTCCAGCAGGGGGCGCTGCTGGACTCGTTCCACTGCAGCCTTGTAGTTGTTGAGGAATGAGACGTCTTCAGCTCTCAGCTCGTCCTCTGTGGCTCTGACTGTGTCTGAAAGAGCTGCTATCTCTCTGCTCATAGCCTCCATCTTCTCCTTCATCATCTGACTCTTCTGCTCCTCTTCCTCCCTCAGTGCAGCCATCCTGGCCTCCTCTTCCTCCTCCAGAAACTGGTGAAGCTTCTTAAACTGATCCTGAATCTGTCTCTCTGCTCCTCGGGCCTGGACCTTCATCTGTTCTGTTGTTTGATCACAGTTTCCTTTAACTTGTTCACACAGCTTCAGTTTCTCCTTTAAGGGCTTCAGGGATCTCTGGAGCTCCTCTTTGAGATCCTGAGCAGCTTCATCGATGGGTCTGAATCTGTGGTTTTTGTGTGTTTCTGAATCTCTGCAGACGAGACACACCAGCCGCTGATGGTCCAGACAGAAGAGTCTGAGTTTCTCAGAGTGCAGACTGCAGAGAGTCTCTGGAGCTCTCTGGTCTCTCTCCCGTAAGAAGGACTCACACAGGTTCTTTATCACCAAACTAACAGGTGGTTCACTCCTCGATGATTTTCTGTTACAAACTGGACACTCACGTGTTGGTTTCCCTTTCCACCAGCTCTTCAGACAGTCTCTACAGAAGCTGTGGCTGCAGGACAGGACAACCGGGTTCTTGAAGATGTCCTGACAGACGGAGCAGGTGAGATCCTCCCCCGATCTGGAAGCCATTGTGTTTGTAGAACGCTGAAAACCAAGCAGACAGACAGCGGACTGTAAATTGGGTCAATAGGTAATTAGTTTCCATTTTAAAAGCATATATTTTGCTACGTTTACGCTGAGCGTCCACACTATTCAGGATTTTAAAAGATCCGGGGCTACCTTATAGTGTGGACGGGCAGGAGCATACACCTTTGAAAACATTGATGAAGACACCCGAGTTCGCCACATGATTAGGTTCTAGCAGTAACGACGAGTCCTTCCCCGAACAACAACAAACCACCTTGATTACCGATCGACTACCAGGTTATTTCAACATGGATAACTGATTACAGTCGTTGCTGACCTTGCTGTCTGTACCAGCTGTGCAGTTAAATTCAGCATTTTATGATTCTACTACTGCCGATATGCGCAGGAAGCAAGATAGAGCGGACGTCTGAAGTTACAGTTTTGCCCAAACGTGTAATGAGGGTGAACTGGGAACGTTTGGCGGAGGATTCTGTCCAGGAGGTCTTCAACTTCCACCTCCGGAAGGACTTCTCACACATCCCGAGGGAGATTGGGAACATGGAATCCAAGTGGACCATGTTCAAAGCCTCCATTGTGGACGAGGCCGCTAGGAGCTGTGGTCAAAAAGGTCATCGGTGCCTGTCGTGGCGGCAACCCAAGAACCCGGTGATGGACACTGGGGGTGAGGGAAGCCGTCAAGCTGAAGAAGGAGACATTTCGGGCCTGGTTGGCTTAGGGGTCTCCTGAAGCAGCTGATGGATACCGGCAGTCCAGAAGGGCTGCAGCTGCGCTGGTCGCAGATGCTAAAACTCGGGCATGGGAGGAGTTCGGGGAGGCCGTGGAGAAGGACTTTTGGTTGGCCTCAAGGAGGTTCTGGCAAACCATCTGACGGCTCAGGAAGGGAAAGCAGGGCCTACCCCAAGCTGTTCTCAGCGTGGGAGGAGGGAGGAACTGCTGACCCAGACGGGGGATATCATTGGCCGGTGGAAAGAGCACTTTGAGGAACTCCTAAACCCGGCCAACATGTCCCCTGTAGAGGGGGCAGCGCCTGAAGACTTTGGGATGGTTGCACCCATATCCCTGGCAGAGGCCACTAAGGTAGGCAAAATCTCCTTGGTGGCAAGGCACCGGGGGTGGATGAGATCCGCCCTGAGATGCTGAAGGCGCTGGACATTGTTGAGCAGTCTTGGCTGACACGCATCTTCAATGTCGGGAACAGTGCCCATGGACTGGCAGACCAGTGTGGTGGTTCCCATCTTCAAGAATGGGGACCGGAGAGTGTGCTCGAACTATCGGGGTATCACACTGCTCAGCCTCCAAATCTGAGGCCATGGTGCTCTGCCGGAAACCGGTGGATTGCTCCCTTCAGGTGGGGACAGAGTGCCTACCCCAAGCGAAGGAGTTCAAGTATCTCGGGGTCTTGTTCACGAGTGAGGGTAAGATGCAGCGGTAAAACAGGCGCTTTACCGGTCCATCTTGGTGAAGATTTACCGGTCGGTCTACGTTCCAACCCTCACCTATGGTCACAAACTCTGGGTCGTGACCGAAAGAACGAGGTCTCGGATACGAGCGGCCGAAATGAGCTTCCTCCGCAGGGTGGCCGGGCTCAGCCTTAGAGATAGGGTAAGGAGCTCGGACATCAGGAGGGAGCTTGGAGTCGAGCCGCTGCTCCTTTGTGTGGAAAGGAGTCAGCTGAGGTGGTTCAGCATCTAGTCAGGATGCCTCCTGGACGCCTCCCATTAGAGGTTTTCCGGGCACATCCAACTGGTAGGAGACCCCGGGGAAGACCGAGGACACGCTGGAGGGATTATATCTCCTAGCTGGCCGGGGAACACCTCGGAATGAGCTGGAAAGTGTCGCTGGTGCGAGGGAAGCCTGGGTTGGCCTGCCGGACCTGCTGCCACCGAGACCCGACCCCGGAGCAGTGGATGAAAATGGATGGATGGATGGAATCTAGTAAAACTTTGATTTGTAAGTGTTCACTTTAAAGTACATGTAATGAGAGAGAGAGAGAGTGAGAGAGAGAGAGAGAGGTTTGAACGTTTATTACAGACAGGTTTTTGCAGAAAAACAAGGAGAGAAGCAGAGGAGATGAAACAGAAGGACATAAGGAGAGGAGGAGAGATTGAAGGAAACATTTTAAACAAGATTTAAGACAAAACAAGGAGAGGAGACACGAAAGAAGGTAGAGATAGAGGGAGATAGAGAGATAAAGTCCTGCAGCCTTGTAAATAAGTTAGAAAAATACTAGTTTTTGTTGTCCCTTTAATAGAAGAAGGTTATGAAGGAAGATCTTAAGTGTCAAAGTACGACCTTCTATTGATAAAGAGAACAATAATACTCTGTCAACAAAGTTGTTGGTGGTAAACTCACATTCAGAGTGTGAAGTCAGCAGTGTTACAGTCTTACCTCCTGCACCTGTCGGCTCTCAGTGGACGATGAGAATGAATCTCTCTCTCTCTCTCTCTCTCTCTCTCTCTTCCACAGGATCGCACCTTGTGTTCCCGGTTCGTCTCAGGTGAGTCATGGAGGGGTGGAACTTTATCAAAAGGGTGAACTTTGATTCGCCAGAGGTTCATCTCTCTGATGAGATGAGTTGCTCTATAATGGGGGCGGAGCCTAAGATCAGCCCTGTACCACGTAACCACAGCCTACCTGGAATGCAGTCCGCTCTTCACCAGAGACACAAAGCGAAGGCAGTGCTTCACTTCAGCTGTTGCTGCTCGCCTCGGATCAACCTGTCTCTACACATGTCAACCAGCTGCTGCTTCAGCCCAGAGTTCAGTGTGTCTCACCTGAGGGCGGGACTTCCTGTCAAGTGTAGAAACTCCAGTTTAATTGAGATGAACTTTGGATGCTGCTGAAGTGAAGTCATGCCGCTGAGCCGGTTCTGTTGGAGTTCACGTCGTTCTGTTCTCTCGTATGAAGCAGCCGGAGGATAGAAGCCGCAGGATTGAGCAACACTGACGACGTCATGTTTTTAGAAGCAATTATTTGGTCGTTAATAAGCGGAATATTGATAAGAATATCTTCATCTAGATGTTAATAAATCCTAAAGATAACTCCTCACCTGAGAGCCTCTCTGACCTGCTTGGAGAGGGAGGGCCGAGCAGGCGGATATTTATTAGTTGAATAAACCAATAAATCATAAACACTTCAAGATAAAACTTTTAGGATTTTATTCATACGACTGCAGCAAAATCATTCCAACCTCCACAGATTATACGATCCAAGAAACTTCTTCTGTTCAACATTAGCATTTTCAAAAAATACAACTCGTGTCAGACTTGTAATGTATTATAGCTAAACATGCGTATTTAAATGTTTGGAACATTTAAATATGCATGTTTAGCTATAATACATTACAAGTCTGACACGAGTTGTGTAAAATGAAAATGTTGAACAGAATATCTCCTTCTTTAATTCATCCTTTATTGGTTTAGAGTTAAAGTTGTTTAAAAGAAGATAAAAACAAAACAATCACAGCAGGTTATAGATTAGAAAGGTTATGAAACACTTTGAATGTTTAAAACAGACTAAATCAAATATCATTATGAACTACAACCACAGACAACTGCTTTGTTTTAGCACTTATGTTGATCAAATGTGACTGAAATGACTGAAATTAAATGATGATTATTTATTCAACCGTTTACATTTTGATCTTCTGACTCAGAGTGACAGAGGAGCAGAGACGACTTTAATTTCTCTAAATCAGCAGCATCGCAAAAAAATCAGACCACTAAATAATATTAAATGAGTGGTAAAGTAAAATAAAATTCCTTCTCATCTGTACAGTCGTCCCATGTTTGTCTCACATGTTGTCCATATTAACAAGAACCAGTCACATTAGTTATAACAAAACATGACAAAACAATCCAACAAAACTGCGGCACACTCAAGAGAAGGAACACTATTAACTACCGTAAAATTCTCCACCACGCTCAGCCAAGGAGGCGCAATGGAAAACAGGCTGACGGCGAGGGAACCCTGCCCCCCCCCACACCTCCACGGCGCTAGCTGTGCTAGCCTCTCTGGTGCTAACCTCTCCGTCTGAGAACCAAGCTGGGTGACACCATGGCGGGGTGAGAGGCGCCGCGGCACGAGTAGCAGCTGCTGCCGCCGGCTGCACTATTTGAGCTCAAGTAAACAACACTGAAAATTCAGCACAAAAATGAAAAGTGTTGTCAGCGTTAGCTGCAGCAGCTAGTTCCCGGCTAACGGGACCAGCCCCGGCTCGACGCCCGGCGCGGGCAGCAGCAACAGCGCCGTGGCTTGTTTATGATTAAATACGACTGCAGATGTAAAAACAAAACAGTAACCCAAACAGCAGTTCACTCAACACATACTGATCAGTTAAAGACAAAGTCCATCCTCCTCTCTTTGTTAAACAGTTCAGTGACGCGGTTGTTCAGTTTATCGGTACGCTTCAGTTCCAGAACCAGATCCTTCTCAAGTACCCAAAGTCACGCTGGCCCACGGACCAATCACACGTCCAGCAAGCTAGCAGGCTAGCATGCCAACCTAAAGATCTGATTTGTTGAAGCCTGTGACAATCAACGATAACGTACCCATGTAATCCGCTCTACTTCCATAGAGACATAGAGGTGAAATCTGATTGGATGAGAGCTCTCCTTAACAACTTTTCAAAAAACCTTGGAGTGAGATTTTGTTTTTAATGTGTATCACAACTTTGTTTCTTCTTCTTTGCTCTCCTATTATCTGACGACCCCTCAGATCTGTCTCGTGGCCCATGGGAGGGGCCCGACCCTTAGGTTGGAAGCCGCTGCCCACCGTTTGTACCGTACAGTATATAAATAACTCAAACCCCCGAGCTGCTAAAACAGGATTTTACGTTGACTTTTACGTTATGATCATTGAAGTGTAATTAGCTGATAATACTTCTTCTGTTGCAACAAACAGCAGTGGTCTGCTGGGCCCTCTGGTGGTACAGAGTGGAAGTGCAGCTGGTGCAATACACGCACACACACACACACACACACACACACACACACAGAGTTGTGCTGAGTCACTGTGATGTGGCCTTTGAATCATTGGAACAGCTTCCACCCAGAGTTTATATCTCCATCAGCATCTCTGGGTCAGTCTGACTCACCGCAGTGTGTGTGTGTGTGTGTGTGTGTGTGTAGATGCCTTGGATGTAGACCGACCACCTGTCGGTAAACAGTCTGACCTCAACACAACGATATCTGGTTTACTATAGAGAGAGAGAGAGAGAGAGAGAGAGAGAGAGAGAGTGTGTGTGTGTGTGTGTGTGTGTGTGTACCTCTTTAGGGCATCAGTTGAGGGAAAGAAGAGGAAGAGGCTGACTAAGAGGAGGAAGATGAGTCTCTCCTGCTGCTGTTTGACATTAAATATGTTCAACTTTGACCTAAATCTACTTTTACTATAATAAATACTAAACATATCTTATAATTTAGACTTTCTATACATTAACTTTTTTTCTTGAAATTTTTGAGATACTAAGCTATGACTTTTTTCATACAATTTCTTGAAATGAAATGTTTCAGCATTCTATCCTGACATTTCTCATTAGACCTTTCAACATATTACTCTTTTCTTTTCTTCCGATTAATATCCTGTTCTTTACTTTTTTACTTGAAATGTAACATATGATACTATCACTTTTATGAAATACTATCTTTGACTTTTTATGACTTGTCTGTAAAAATAGAAGCCACGATCTGTATTTTCATTATTTAATCTTTCTTCATACTATACTCTGAATTTGTATTAAATGCTTCTGTTTATTATGACATTTCTCAATAAACTTTTTGAAAAACTAAAATAATTTGAACATATACAGTATGTTTGACCTACTCTATTACGACTTCTTTCAGATTTTTCGAGACACTATAAATTTATTTTTTACATTCAACATATGACTTTTTCATGACATTATTTTACATACTAAACTATGATTTTTTTGAATATATATAATTATATATATATAGTTTGTTGTCAATAACATATTTTACACTGAAATTACTTATTTCATTATAACAGTATATTACTTTTTTGTGATAATTTATTTATCATTTTTGAGATACTAAGATATGACTTTTTTCATACAATGCAATTAAAAAAAAAAAAGTTTCAGCATTCTATCCTGACATTTCTCATTAAACCTTTTGACGCATGACTAATACTATCCTGTACTTTGCCTTTTTACTTGAAATTGAACATACAATACTATCACTTATGAAATACTATCCTTTGACTTTTTCTGACTTATCTGGATCGACTACAGAATAACCATAATAATAATAATAATAACTAACCCTTTTTTTATTTTGTTGACGGTCAAAGAAGGAAAAGTTCCTCCCATGAATCACTAAGTGACAATAAATACAAGACACAGAAAAAAAAACACAGTACCACCAGAATCAAAGAATCAATTATAATTATCATCATCATCATCATCATCATCATCATCGTCGATCCCACAGTGAACGGCAAAAGATGAAGAACAAAACATTTCTACATCCTGTTCATGTCGTCCGTTCAGTCCTTGGCGAGCATCCAATCACGCGTCAGATCCTCGAGCATCGGGAAGTTCACCGTTTCCTCCGAGTTTTTCTACAAAAATATGACGAGTGACGACAATCGTGTCATATCTGATCACATTGTCTGATCAATAAATCAACAAAAATACAATCAGGATATGTATACATAGGTTTTTTTTTTTATATAGATTTAGATCTCTCCCAGGAATAGAAGCGCTAATATACACACACACACAGACACACACACACACACACACACACACACACACACACACACAGCTGTGGGGCCCAATCAATAAATCAATCAAGCGAATATCAGAAGGCAGCTTTTCTGTGTCATCAACAATATCAACGCTTGCATCCGCTGCAGGAAATCTCTAAATACACAGAAACGTTTCTCTTAAAGAACCGAGCAGGACTGCATTTCCCAGAATGCAACTGGTCTCTTCCAGGCCTCCGGCAGGGCCGTAGCCAGGTAAATGTTTTCCCTACGATCAGGTTGGTGATTCTGGTGTAAAGAAATTAATTAAAAATTAACTTTAGTTTAAAAATAAAAGTTCCTAAATTGAACTAAATGTTCTGGTTCTAGCTTTTCCAATGCAAATGTGAAAATATATTTTGACGTAAATCTTTGGGATCTGGGATTTTTTTTTAACTATTTCCTGATATTTTAAAGAAGAAGATTGTCACTTTTTGTTTATTCAACCCGAGAAAACAAAAACAAACAAACACAGCAATGAGCTCAAAACCCGATCAATCCGAGAGGTGCGCTGTGCCTTTAAGAAGAATTACAGGTAAACAAATAAACATAAATATTTGTACCAACTTGGAGCCGGAAGTAGAACCAGCTACTGGAGCCGAGCTCCGCTGTCGGTACGAATAGTTTCATTTAAAAGTGAAAGACGACGCAGACGGAAAGCTGGACTCTGATTGGCTGAAAGCTGGACTCTGATTGGCTGAAAGCTGGACTCTAATTGGCTGAAAGCCGGTCGCTCAAACGCAGAATTTAAAACACTGAAAACTGAATATGATTATTGAACGTGTCGGATCGAGGTTCTTTTAATGCGACGAATCTGAGATTTTAGAAGCAGAAGATTGATTTCTGATCGACGGCAGTTTAAACCGGAATAATAAATAACTACAGCTGAAACAATAAAGTTGACAGAAAATTAAATTCACAACTTCCAGCTTCAAACTTTGGGCCATTTTTTATTAAAAAATGTTCACAACCGTATAAACATGTAAAGAACAAATGATTTCCAGGTTAATCGATGAAGAAAATGGCCGCTTCCTAAATATCAAACTAAACATCCGTTCTGAAAATGTATTTATTATTATGATGATGATGATGATGATGATGATGATGATGATGATGCGTTTCTGTGCAAAGAGGTTTCAGGTCCAGGCTCATACTGGACTTTCTTAAATAACAAGTCCTTTAATTTGGTTATTATTAAATAATTGAGAGCAAGAAATGTACCGAACTGAAAGTTTTACAGAGCAGAAAATATATTTGTTGCTTCTTCGTAAACCAGCTAATTATTTACACGGTGAACCAGACGTTCGCAGTAACGCTTCTGATCCCGTTCCCCCAGCTGTAGTCCTCGGCGGCACCGTTTGGCATCCCTAAAAAAGGGGGAGGGGCCTCCAGCCTCCTCGGGTGCTTTCAATGCCGTTTTTTGCACCAACATATTTACAAACTACAGACTTCCATTCCAGAGATGAGCGGCAACGATAAAGTGGAGCGACACTGACCCACAGCCAGCCGACCCACACACACACACACACACACACACACACACACACACACACACACACACACACACCATGGTTCAACCAGGTGACACAGCGGAGCTACAGGACTCACTGACTACACCCCACCCTCCTGGGAGTCGAGGCAAAAAAGGCGAAATCAAACGCACCCGGGACCAAAAAAAGAGGATCTGAGACACGGACAGCTTCGTGTCTGGCGCCATGAAAAAGCCACAAAGCGATCAGCTAAAAACAAAACAGCTTCTATTGTAAGACTGGATCGCACAAAAAAAAAAAAAAAAAACACAATCGAAATGCAAACATGAACCAAAAAAGAAA
>NC_136593.1:3493504-3508504 GCF_910589615.1 Taurulus bubalis | reverse complement strand
GAGACAAGGAAAGAAGGAGATGAAGAGGGGAAACAAGGAGAGGAGACAAGGAAAGAAGGAGATGAAGAGGGGAAACAAGGAGAGGAGACAAGGAAAGAAGGAGATGAAGAGGTGAAACAAGGAGAGGAGACAAGGAAAGAAGGAGATGAAGAGGTGAAACAAGGAGAGGAGACAAGGAAAGAAGGAGATGAAGCGGGGAACAAGGAGAGGAGACGGGACAAGGCATGTATGTTAACTCTGAGATCTTTAGAGTGTGTGTGTGTGTGTGTGTGTGTGTGTCTGTGTGCGTGTTGTGTGTGTGTGTGAGCATGTGTGTGTGTGAGTTGTGTGTGTGTGTGTGAGAGTGTGTGTGAGAGTGTGTGTGTGTGTGTGTGTGTGTGAGAGTGTGAGTGTGTGTGTGTGAGAGTGTGAGTGTGAGTTGTGTGTGAGTTGTGTGTGTGTGAGAGTGTGAGTTGTGTGTGTGTGAGAGAGTGTGTGTGTGTGTGTGTGTGTGTGTGTGTGTGTGTGTGTGTGTGTGTGTGTGTGTGAGTGTGTGTGAGTGTGTGTGTGAGTGTGTGTGTGTGTGTGTGTGTGTGTGTGTGTGTGTGTGTGTGTGTGTGTGTGTGTGTGAGTGTGAGTGTGTGTGAGTGTGTGTGTGTGTTACCTTCCCAGACGCCGACATGGCCCTCGCTCTCTCCCCCAGGTGGGAGTAGAGCGGCGGCGCCAGCAAGCCGTTCTCTGCTCCGCCGCCGCCGGCAGCGAGCGGAGCGCCAACGGCTTCCTGTCAAACAACGAGCCAATCAGAGACAACCAGAGTACACAGAGTACACACAGTACACAGAAGTACACAGAAGTACACAGAGTACACAGAAGTACACAGAGTACAATCCCATGCAGCCATCAGGAGGCTTGTTATCTTTATTACACACGATTATATTAAAACCGCTCAGTTGACCAAATTATTCATCCTAATAATAATTTAATAATATTAAAATGATTGTGTACTTCACCATGTTTTAACTTTAATGCCATGAAGCCACGTTACAGAGTCGGTGGTTCAGCTGTAAAACGTATCTCACCGCTTCTTTGATGAACTTTACCTCTTTAAAGATATGATACACGAGTGTTTTAGATTTCTAAAGATCAATATTATCCTCAGAAAAAAAGCGATAATCGGTCGGCATGTGAAACTTTGAAGAGCTGAGCTTCACACAGTGGTGTTTAATATTTATTACAGTGTAGGAAGTGGCTTTTAATAACTAATAATTCATTATTGACGATCTTTTGAAGAACTGCAAAGACTCGGGTGTCATTTTTTGCCCAAAAAATTGTCAATCAAAACGTTTTTGTACACATTTTTGTGCTAAAGAGAAAAAAACACAACGAACCAAAAGAGTCGAAGACACAAAGAGACACACAACACTGATAAAAACAGAAATAAAAACACAACAATCGGACGAGACTACTTGACGTGCATATTCCTATGGAAAAGGATGGAGAATGGATCTATAACAGTGAACTTCAATGGGATGGAACCAGAGACGAGTCGGGTCACGTGGAGAGGAGGAGGAGTCAGAGGGAATCAACCCGATGAGGAACACGGTAAAAACAGCGGGGACGACGTGGGATGGAGGTTTCAAAGCGAGGGGAGACAGAGCGGTGGGAGACGGGTCGGGTTTGTTTGTTTGTTTGTTTTCCTCACGGTGGTCAGATCCCGCCGGCTAACGCGGTGGTGGCCGAGGCCGGCGGCGTAAGCGTAGCGGCCGCCATGGCGCCCGAGGCGAGAGGGGGAGTTCCCCTCGCTGAGGGACCGCCCACTTTCATCACAGCCAATCAGCAGATAGGGGGCGGAGCCACGCTACACAGGAGAGGGGGAGGCGTCACGGAGGAAAGCTTTTATTCTGAAGATCCTCACAGTCATTACACGCTTTTATTCTGAAGATCCTCACAGAGTCATAATAAGCTTTTATTCTGAAGATCCTCAGAGTCATTACAAGAGAGTGGGAGGGGTGTGTGTGAGAGTGTGTGTGTGAGAGAGTGTGTGAGCGATTGTGTGAGTGTGAGTGAGAGAGAGAGAGTGTGTGTGAGAGTGTGTGTGTGTGGGAGTATGAGAGTGTGAGAGTGTGTGTGTGAGAATGTGTGAGAGTGTGTGTGTGTGTGTGAGAATGTGTGTGTGTGAGATTGTGAGAGTGTGTGTGTGTGTGATTGTGTGAGTGTGTGCTTGTGAGAGTGTGTGTGTGTGTGTGATTGTGAGAGAGTGTGTGTGTGATTGTGAGAGTGTGTGTGTGTGTGATTGTGAGAGTGTGTGTGTGTGATTGTGAGAATGTGTGTGTGTGAGAGATTGTGTGAGTGTGAGAGAGAGTGTGTGTGTGTGTGTGTGTGTGAGAGAGTGTGTGTGAGAGTGTATGTGTGGAAGAGTGTGTGAGTGTGAGATTATGAGAATGTGTGTGTGTGATTGTGAGAGAGTGTGTGTGTGAGAGATTGTGTGTATGATTGTGAGAGAGTGTGTGTGTGTGTGTGTGTGTGTGTGTGTGTGTGTGTGTGTGTGTGTGTGTGTGTGTGTGTGTGTGTGTGTGTGATTGTGAGAGAGTGTGTGTGTGTGTTACCTGGGTGTGTATTCCGTCGACAGCACAGCTGATGGAGTCCAAGGAGGGAACGTGCCTCACTGATCCAGACTGGTAGTTACTGCGGAAACACAGGATTTAAAATGTTAATAAATATATTTTAAGATTAAAAAAACATCAACAGACCGATCAGCTAAATGTTCCAAATTGTGTGTGTGTGTGTGTGTGTGTGTGTGTTACCTGCTGATGCTGCTCTTCCTCGACAGCGTGTTGCTGGGGGAAGCGGGAGGAGTCTGGTAGCTGTAGTTGAAGTCAGAACCTTTCAGGTCCAAAATCACCTGAGAAATAAAGAATAAAGAAGTTTTTCTCCCAAAGACTTTGATCTTCAGGACGGTTTCACTAAATTTCCCTAAATATGTCGGCCGCTGGAGTCTTTAAAGTTTGTTGGGGGACTGTGTGTGTGTGTGTGTGTGTGTGTGTGTGTGTGTGTGTGTGTGTGTGTGTGTGTGTGTGTGTGTGTGTGTGTGTGTGCGCGTGTGTGTGCGTGTGCGTGTGTGTGTGTGCGTGTGTGTTTTTAGACAAACTAAGATATATTTGAATGTGAGATAAATATAAATAGACATCAGCTTCTTTGATGTTGTATATTTATTTTTACAATAAATGTACAGTTGGAGGATTTGGCCTAAGGAGGGTGCTAAAGGAAGAGGAAGTGTCGGAGGAAGATGAAGCGCTAGAGGAAGATGAAGTACTAGAAGAAGATGAAGCGCTAGATGAAGATGAAGAGCTAGAGGAAGATGAAGCGGTAGAGGAAGATGAAGAGCTAGAGGAAGATGAAGTGTCAGAGGAAGATGAAGTACTAGAAGAAGATGAAGCGCTAGAGGAAGATGAAGCGCTAGAGGAAGATGAAGCGGTAGAGGAAGATGAAGAGCTAGAGGAAGATGAAGTGTCAGAGGAAGATGAAGTACTAGAAGAAGATGAAGCGCTAGAGGAAGATGAAGCGCTAGAGGAAGATGAAGCGGTAGAGGAAGATGAAGAGCTAGAGGAAGATGAAGCGCTAGAGGAAGATGAAGCGGTAGAGGAAGATGAAGAGCTAGAGGAAGATGAAGCGCTAGAGGAAGATGAAGCGGTAGAGGAAGATGAAGAGCTAGAGGAAGATGAAGTGTCAGAGGAAGATGAAGTACTAGAAGAAGATGAAGCGCTAGAAGAAGATGAAGCGCTAGAGGAAGATGAAGTACTAGAGGAAGATGAAGCGCTAGAAGAAGATGAAGCGCTAGAGGAAGATGAAGTACTAGAGGAAGATGAAGCGCTAGAGGAAGATGAAGAGCTAGAGGAAGATGAAGCGGTAGAGGAAGATGAAGCGGTAGAGGAAGATGAAGAGCTAGAGGAAGATGAAGAGCTAGAGGAAGATGAAGTGTCAGAGGAAGATGAAGTACTAGATGAAGATGAAGTGCTAGAGGAAGATGAAGCGTCAGAGGAAGATGAAGCGTCAGAGGAAGATGAAGCGTCAGAGGAAGATGAAGCGTCAGAGTCAGAGGAAGAGGAAGAGGAAGGTACCTGCTCGCTGGCTGGTGGGAGTTTATTGGGCTCAGCCGTCAGGTTGGTCAGATCTTCCAGGATGGTCTGCAGGTGAGTCACCTCACCCAGCATGTTGATCTCATGGTCCTACACACACACACATATATGATTATTCTGCTTAAATCGGCTTTAAAGGCTGCCACACACTCACACACACACACACACACACACACACTCACACACACTCACCAGTACGGGCTTCAGCATGCTGACGAAGCCGCAGTAGCGCGCTCTCTCCTCTATCAGCGCTCTGCACACGGCCCTCTTCTCCGTCTCCTCCAGGACGGCGTAGCGAACGTTGACGTCCTGCAGCGCGCTGTCCAGCTGGCAGCGCACCTCGTCCTTCCCTACACACACACACACACACACTAAAGTGTTAACGGAGATCATCATAGAACCAATGCAGAAACAGTTTCCGTCATCAGATCATTGAAACATTTGTAGGAGCTCATCTTGTGATGCAGCAAGGAGCATAAAGGGTGTGTGTGTGTGTGTGTGTGTGTGTGTGTGTGTCGTCTCCAGCACCACGTCTCGCACAAAGGAAGCGTAACACAACATGAGCGGGTACTTAAAGCCTCGACGCCTCCTATGAAGTACATCAGTTCCAGCACAGGTTGTGATATCAGATCCTACCAGCAGGGGGCAGCACAGCACCACGCTAAACACTGACCTCCGTTTGAGCTCCAATTTGTGATTAAGTGTTCGATTATTTGACAATTAACAGCTGTGTCGACCAGATGAAACCACGTGATGAGACCGGCACATGAGAAAAGCCTCTTAAAACTATAATAATATGAATGAAATACGCTCTCAATACCTCGCTGGAGATTCTTAAAACGACGTCTTGAAAATCTCTGAATCCATTATTGTGCCAATATGAGGATTTCAGACTCTTGAGGAGAAACTCACCACCAGGAAACTTCTCCACTTGATTACTTAAATTACAATCATTGTTTTGTATTACGCGTTTTCTGAAATTGCATTATTTCTTAAATGATATCTTTAAATATGCAAATGAGGCGTTAGGAGAAATGTACAGACGCAAGCATGAACTTCTTAATGTGTGTTTTGAATGCTTTTCTTTCCACGAGTGATAAAAACGTTCAGACCTGCAGAGAGAGAGAGAGAGAGAGAGAGAGAGAGAGAGAGAGAGAGAGAGAGAGAGAAAGAGAGAGAGAGAGCTGTGGAAACATTGAAATCCAGACACACACACTGCAGACTTTGTGTCATAAAGCTCAATCCAAACACGACCTGTTCACTCGTGTGTGTGTGTGTGTGTGTGTGTGTGTGAGCACAGAGGATAATGTCCACGTTGCCAACAGAGGCTCAGCGCCGGCCTCGTGGAGACACACATGTGATGTCAGACTGTTCCTGAGTCGTTGGCTCGCCGCCCAAAACAACTCAGAAGCTTCTGCAGGCGACGCGTTCAGGGAAATAAATAAAAAGGTGAAGCGCAGTTCGGAGAAAAAGACTTTGTTTGTGCGGAGGTTAAAACACGTTTCCCTCTGAAGCCCCGGTGTGTCCGACTTGGAAAAGATGTGAAAGAGTGAAGAAACTTAATCCTGATTTAATTCCACTGAAGCTGGACACAAGAAACCTGAAGTTATTGTCCCAGAGGCCACCTGTCAATCAAACAGTCAGAGACTGTGTCTTCACTTTGTAGAGTCATTTATATAGACTTCTATACAACCAGAGGAGTCGCCCCCTGGTGGTCAGGAGAGAGAATGCAGCTTTAACACATGAAGCATAGACTTCTATACAACCAGAGGAGTCGCCGCCTGGTGGTCAGGAGAGAGAATGCAGCTTTAACACATGAAGCATAGACTTCTATACAACCAGAGGAGTCACCCCCTGGTGGTCAGGAGAGAGAATGCAGCTTTAACACATGAAGCATAGACTTCTATACAACCAGAGGAGTCGACCCCTGGTGGTCAGGAGAGAGAATGCAGCTTTAACACATGAAGCATATACTTCTATACAACCAGAGGAGTCACCCCCTGGTGGTCAGTAGAGACAATGGAGCTTTAACACATGAAGCATATACTTCTATACAACCAGAGGAGTCACCCCCTGGTGGTCAGTAGAGAGAATGCAGCTTTAACACATGAAGCATAGACTTCTATACAACCAGAGGAGTCGCCCCCTGGTACAAAGTGTTTTTGATGGCGGTGACTAAGACTTCCCTGAACGGCAGCGCTCATCCAGCAGTCTAGACCAACCTGCGTCACACACTGATGACATCATCAGGGACGGACAGGTGGGCCGGTGGTTTGGTTCTTTTTGCCTCCTCCTCATCTTTTAACCTTTTCCCTGTTTTCAAACTTCCTTCTCGTCCTCTATTCCCGTCTTTCCGTCTCTTCCCCCAGACTCTTCCTCCCCTCAACATCGTCATCCCTTCATCTTCTCTGTTCTTCCGTCACTCCTCCGTCTCTTTGTTCAACATCCTCAACCCTTTTTCCTCCCCCTCGCTCTCTTTCTCCACTGGAGAGCCATGACATCATCCCTTTCCTCCTCTTCTTCAAACACGCCTCCATCGTCCCCCACGTTCCTTCATGTAATCACTTAAGAAAGAGATAATTACATCATCCATCCATCTTTGACCACCTCCTCCTCCTCCTCCTTTTTTTCCTTTCTTTCTTCGCAGTTGAGAATTCCCTTCTTTTTTCATATATCTGTATCATTATACACACGTCTTTCTCTCTCTTTCTCTCCTCTTCCTCCTCCTATCTTTCTAACTGGTGGACAGGACGACTCCAACCCCTTCCTCCATCCTCGTCTTGTCCTCCTCCTCCTCCTCCTCTGTACAGCCACATGGCAGAGAAGGTCAGCGGCCATCTTTGATTTAAGGTCCTTCACTACGGCCTGAATCCTGACCGCATCGCTCTGTGACGCGTTTTATTGGCAGTAATTCAACGAACGCCGCAGGAGACGATGAGCATGTGACATTTATATATATATATATATATATACATATATATATATATATATATATATATATATATATATATATATATATATATATATATATAGTGACAATAACGAAGTAAAAGGGAACAAGAGTTGTTCTGAAATTCGTCTGAATAAATCAAATTTTTCCTTTCATTAATTCATTCTTGTTTGTTGCTTTAAAGGCATGAGTGTGTTTGTGTGATGAAGAAGAACAACAACAACAAACGCTAGAAGAGGAAGAACATAAACATGTAGGAAGAAGAAAGACGACAACAAATAGCATCTTCATGTCTCTCCTCCCATCATCTCCTGCTGAGCAGTTGGAGATTCCCTATGTGAAGTGGTTACACACCACATACAGTAATGACAGAGCGCACACACACACACACACACACACACACACACACACACACACACACACACAGAGTCATGAGGATTACGGACCAGATGTTTACTGGTTACTACGTCTCTGAACAGATGAACTGAAGTGAACTGAGACTACAAGAGAAAAACAAAGTCATTGAAGCAAAATAAATTAATAAATAAAGCTTCCAGATTCACGCCGTTGAGTCGTTACCGTCTGTTTGTTTACAGACACTTGAGCGTTTTCCTTAAGCCCCGCCTCCTCCACATGAACGGAGGAGGCGGGGCTTAAGGACCTAACGATTTAAATGAAGGCTAATCAAGTGTTGGGACTGGAAAGTTGATTTACCTTTAAAATAATAATAATAATAATAATAATAATAAATATATATATATATATATATATATATATATATATACACACACACACACACACATATATGCAGACGCCTCATTCCCAATATAAGTCTATGGGAAGAAGTATTTTTGGCTCCATGGCGGACATTTTACTTCCACCGTTTGGCCACTCTGTAAAATGTCCTGTGGGATCGGACTACACACACACACACACACACACACACACACACACACACACAGTGTCCAAATTTAAGTTTAAGTGAAACTGAGAAACTTTGTGGTGTTTTTTTTTTTCCAACACCGTTAATCCACAAAAAAACGCCGCGAGTAATAAAAGAGACTTTTGTTACGAGTAGTTTTCTTTCCACAACAACAGCTACAGCAGTTTAGCCCTTATTACATGGTGTCCACACACACACACACACACACACACACACACACACACACACGGGATAATTACAATGTCGATCTGCTTCGTCAGAAGAGGGAGAAGCGTAGAAGCAGATCTGCGTCTCACTTCCTGAACAATGAGCGGTTGTTCCCGATGCGTCATGTGATCCACATGTGATCCACTTCCGCACGGCGTGATTTAGATCCTCTGGATCAACGGTCGAGTCGGGCGTTTTTTTTTTTTAACTTATTTTATTTCACACGCTGTGTAACGAAGGAAAGAGAGAGGACAGCGGGAGCCAATCAGAGCCAAGAGCTTCGAGTTCATTAAATCCGTTCTGGCGATTTAGTTTGTGATAAATACAAAAATTATATATATATTTTTTTTAAAAGATCCCGATGAGCGATTTGAACGGGAAGAGAAAAGAAAGTTAATGAGACAGAAAGAGGAGAGAAAAGAAACATGTTGACAGACATGAACCCACATCAGACGTCGCTCTGTTTACCATGGGCGGGTCCGCACTGAGGCCGAGTGTGTGTGTGTGTGTGTGTGTGTGTGTGTGTGTGTGTGTGTGTGTGTGTGCGCGCATTTGCGTAAAGGATTTGTTGAGGGACGACCGAGAAGATATTTGTATAAAAGGCCTCAAGTTTCATTTTGATTGTTGTCTGTCTGTCTGTATATCTGTCTGTCTGTCTGTCTGTCTGTATATCTGTCTGTCTGTCTGTATATCTGTCTGTCTGTCTGTATATCTGTCTGTCTGTCTGTATATCTGTCTGTGTATCTGTCTGTCTGTCTGTGTATCTGTCTGTCTGTGTATCTGTCTGTCTGTCTGTCTGTCTGTGTATCTGTCTGTCTGTCTGTGTATCTGTCTGTCTGTCTGTCTGTCTGTCTGTGTATCTGTCTGTGTATCTGTCTGTCTGTCTGTCTGTGTATCTGTCTGTGTATCTGTCTGTGTATCTGTCTGTGTATCTGTCTGTCTGTGTATCTGTCTGTCTGTGTATCTGTCTGTGTATCTGTATGTCTGTCTGTCTGTCTGTCTGTCTGTCTGTCTGTCTGTGTATCTGTCTGTCTGTGTATCTGTCTGTCTGTGTATCTGTCTGTGTATCTGTCTGTGTATCTGTATGTCTGTCTGTCTGTCTGTCTGTCTGTCTGTCTGTCTGTCTGTCTGTCTGTCTGTCTGTCTGTGTATCTGTCTGTGTATCTGTCTGTGTATCTGTATGTCTGTCTGTCTGTCTGTCTGTCTGTCTGTCTGTCTGTCTGTCTGTCTGTCTGTCTGTGTATCTGTCTGTCTGTGTATCTGTCTGTCTGTGTATCTGTCTGTGTATCTGTCTGTCTGTCTGTCTGTCTGTCTGTCTGTCTGTGTATCTGTCTGTCTGTCTGTGTGTGTATCTGTATATCTGTGTATCTGTGTATCTGTCTGTCTGTCTTTCTGCGTATCTGTCTGCGTATCTGTCTGTCTGTCTGTCTGTGTATCTGTCTGTCTGCCTGTCTCTCTGCCCCTCTGCCTGTCTGTCTGCGTCTCTTTAAAGGCGGGTGTATGGGCGTGTCCCAGGTGACCACATGAATATTATGCAACATGAGGAAAACGCTCCTTCTGTTCTTACCTTTCACAATAAAAGCGTCACACTCACAGCTGAGTATTTTGTATTGATTATGCGTCACCTCCCTCCCTGTGATTGGCTGCTGGTGAAGATCAGTAATTATTTCTTCCCGCGCTGTGTTCTTCTTCTTCTTCTTACCTTTCTTCATCTTCTTCTGCAGTTTGATGGTGTCGGACGATTTCTTCTTGATGTCCGCTCGGGCCTTCTTGTACTCTGAGCGGCAAAAAACAAGAGTCAGAGGTGAGCGGGCTGTGTGTGTGTGTGTGTGTGTGTGTGTGTGTGTGTGTGTACCTTTAGCGTGGTCCTTGTCCAGCTGACTTGCCACTTTCTTCCACTCCTCCATCTTCACCTCCAGCGGCGTGACGAGGCCTTCTGACAGAGCCCTGAGACCAAGGCATGCATTTTATTTTATTATTCATTCATGTAGAGCCGAAACTGTCAAGTATCTACATTTGTAGTCTTTTTTTTGATGACTACAAAAACATTTAAATAAAGTAAAGTTGAAGCACTTTGAGCTGCAGCTCACCTCATGAAAGGTGCTCAATAAATAAAGATTATCATCAATATGCTGAAGCTGTGTGGGGCCGACGTGTGTGAGTGTGTGTGTGTGTGTGTGTGTGTGTGTGTGTGTGTGTGTGTGTGTGTGTGTGTGTGTGTGTGAGATAATCATATGACAGACAGCTTCTCTCATGACGGCAGACTGTAATGACAGAAATGTCTGTGACCGTGATGATAAAACACACACACACACACACACACACACACACACACACACACAGTGTTGTGTGTGTGACAAGTTTTCAGTTGACAGTAATTAGTCTGGAGTTTAGTTCCCAGACTGTCAGGTGTCTTCACCTCATTTACACCTTCACCTTCCTGCCGAGTAAATAACACATGCGACGTGTGTGTGTGAGCGTGTGTGTGTGAGCGTGTGTGAGAGCGCATTTGTGTGAGCGCGTGAGAGTGTGTGTGTGTGTGTAAGCGTGTGTGTGTGTGTGTAAGCGTGTGTGTGAGCGTGCGTGTTTTTGTGTGTGTGAGCGTGTGTGTGTGTGTGTGTGTGTGTGTGAGAGCGCATTTGTGTGAGCGCGTGAGAGTGTGTGTGTGTGTGTAAGCGTGTGTGTGTGTGTGTAAGCGTGTGTGTGAGCGTGCGTGTTTTTGTGTGTGTGAGCGTGTGTGTGTGTGCGTGTGAGTGTGAGCGTGTGTGTAAGCGCGTGTGTGTGCGCGCGTGTGAGAGTGTGTGTGAGAGCGTGTGTGAGCGTGTGTGAGAGCGTGTGTGAGCGTGCGTGTGTGAGCGTGTGTGAGCGTGCGTGTGTGAGCGTGTGTGAGAGCGTGCGTGTGTGAGAGCGTGTGTGAGAGTGTGTGAGAGCGTGTGTGAGAGCGTGTGTGAGAACGTGTGTGAGCGCGCGTGTGAGAGCGTGTGTGAGCGCGCGTGAGAGCGTGTGTGAGAGCGTGTGTGAGCGTGTGTGAGCGCGCGTGTGTGAGAGCGTGTGTGAGAGCGTGTGTGAGAGCGTGTGTGAGCGTGTGTGAGCGCGCGTGTGTGAGAGCGTGTGTGAGAGCGTGTGTGAGAGCGTGTGTGAGAGCGTGTGTGAGCGTGTGTGAGCGCGCGTGTGTGAGAGCGTGTGAGAGCGTGTGTGTGTGTGTGTGCGCGTGTGAGCGCGTGTGTGTGAGCATGTGTGTGTGTGAGCGTGTGTGTGTGAGCGTGTGTGTGTGAGCGTGTGTGTGAGCGTGTGTGTGTGTGTGTTGTTCTCACGTTGTGAACAGCTTGAGTTTGGACTCGATGCTGCGGTGTCTCATACACATCCTCGTCAGCGCTGAGCCGATCTCCTTGGTGGCTCCTGGAGAACAACAACAACAACAACAAGAGTTATATTTTCTAAACAAATTAAAAAGGAGGAAAATCATTTTATTGCATTATAATTTTTAATAAAACAAATTTAAACCCAATAACGTCTCAAGATAAAACTTTCAACCGAAACAAGAAAACTAAACTTAATTGTTCGTGTGTGTGTGTGTGTGTGTGTGTGTGTCTCATTTTGTTGAAGAATTATGAAAGAAGGAGAACGCCTTCTTTCACAATCGGCCTCGTTAGTTTGATGTCACAATATCAGGTTTCACACACTCACACACACACACACACACACACACACACACACACACACACACACACACACACACACACACACACACACTAAACGCTGACAGCCTCTTTTAATTTGTGATAAGTGGACGGTTGAGCAAATACTAAACATGTAACTATGAGATGAATCCTTATGAGTCATATTGATCATCTGATCATCATATTGATCATATTGATCACATTGATCACATTGATCCTCTCAGAGACGTGTTTGGTTTCTTTTGCTCCGTTCAGCAGCAAAGTGACGCAGCAGATTTACCCCGAGGATCTGAAGGCTGCGATACCGGCCGACTCATTCCATGTCGTTTAAATATCTAAATTTGAGACTGAGAGACACACACACACACACACACACACACACACACACACACACACACACACACACACACTATCCGTCCTCCCCTGCTCTCCATCCTTCACTTTCTTCCTCCCTCCTTTCCATTCATCATCGGCCGCACAACGTAGCAGAGGGCGGGTGTGTGTTCACACACGTGCACACACACACACACACACACACGCGCACACACACGAGGCGTGGGTGAAACGTTTAAGGTGTGGCGAGGTGTGCTGGTTTTATTTGCCTTCCCCTCCCTGTTGCAGCTGTGAGCTCAGAGATCATTAAGGTGAACCGCAGAACACGACATCAAGCTAATGCAGCGGAAGAGGATTTCACAGGCTGTCAATCAATGTGGGGGGAGGGGGGGGGAGAGAGAGAGAGAGAGAGAAATAAGAGAGAAAGAAAAATAAGAGAGAGCAAGATAAAGACATAAAGAAAGAGAGAGAAATAAGAGAGATGAAGAAAGAAAGAGAAATAAGAGAGAGAAAGAAAGAAATAAGAGAGAGAAAGGAGAGATGGAGAAGAGAGAGGAGAGAAATAAAGAAAGAGAAATAAGAGATACATAAGAGAAATAAGAGAGAGAGAGAAATAAGAGAGAAATGAGAGAGGGATAAAGAAAAAGAGATAAATAAGAGACAAGAAATGAGAGAAATGAGACAGAGATAGAAAGAGAGAAAGAGAGAAAGAGAAATAAGAGACAGAGAGAAATAAAGAGAAAAAGAGAGAGAAATAAGAGAAAATAAATGAGAAATAAGAGAAATTAGACAGAGAGATAGAAAGAGATAAAGAAAGAAAGAAATAAGAGAGCAATAAAGAGAAAAGAAAGAGAGAGACATAAATAAAAGAGAAATCCCGCCTGCTTTAAAAGCCACTATCAGTGTTTCTTGCCTTTAACTAATTAACACTTTGCTTCAGAGGTAATAATAGTGTTATAATAATAATGGTAATAATGATTGTTCAGAGGTCAAAGGTCAAAGGTGGAGCAGGAAGCCAACGCTCTACGTTCTGGTTACTGATGATGACGTTCAGGACAGAACCAGGGATCTGAACCAACAACCTGCTGACCGACGAAAAACAACCAGCAACGTGTCGCTGGTGAGGGGATCGAACCGCCGATCCTGTGACTGAAGGAGGAACACCGCTCCGCCTCAAGAGTCAAGGATTCTACTGGTATCGACATCACGTCGTTAATTTGGCAAGCTCATGAATTACTGTGTGTGTGTGTGTGTGTGTGTGTGTGTGTGTGTGTGTGTGTGTGTCCTCCCCAGGTGTTTTAACACTTAGCGGCGCTCGCTTGTGTTCAGACACGTCTAATGGAGCTCAGAGTCGACTTCGGAGAAAAATGCAACCCGACGAGCTCAGACAGCCTCGCCGTGGGAGAGTGTGTGTTTTATTCTCTATTTTTATTATGGTGAACGAAGCCAAGACAACCAAGAACATAGGTTGTGCGTCTGCGTTGCACCTAAATGTCTCTGAACCAGAGACCTGCGTCCACGTCGGCCGACTAGCGGTCCTCCTCGCCGCAAACCGTCGCCCCCTGGTGGCAGCAACGTGAAGTTCAGCACTGAACATTCCCTCATTGGCTTTGTGTCGTTTCCATCGATTTTTGTGTGTAAAAGGCAAAATACTTAAGTTATTGTGTGTCATTCTGGGTGAAAAAATAAGAAAGAAGAGGTGGAAAATAAATAAAAAGTCGCTCCAGTCGTTAATATTTTCCAAACAGGCCGACCGGCAGAGAGACAGGGAGAGACCTGTTCACCTTTACCGGCAACACACACATTTTCCAGCGTCGCTCACAATGCGGCCCTTTCACCTCTTCCACCTCTCTGAGCGCCGGCGGAGACGGTGGTTTGATGACGCAGACCGACCAATCAGACGCGAGGAAGCCTCAACGTCTTCAAGAACCGACTTCATGGTTCTCTGATCGTCAGAAAGAAAACCGTCTGCTACTCTTGGGTCAGAATAAATAAATATGCCAGTTATGGGGTGATCTATTTAATTAAATTCAATGTTCATTTACTATTAAACTGTTGAATTATACCACTAAAGATACAGATGATATACTTGAATGTGTAGCCATTTATTGCAGCATTAAAAAGGTTCACCGTTAATTTGACTTTTTTTTTTATTTTACCAAGCTGCCGGTGCACAATTTATTATTTAAATAACAAATAACAAAGCAGTGAAAGTTATATTTGCACCTATTTGTTACATCATTGTTTAGGTGGAGCCGGCCACTCAGTGAGGGTTATTGATCCGTCTCTGGGATCTGATCAGCGCCCGATGCGTCCGCTAAAAAGACAAATTTAAAGACGTTTCCACACTGAAATAGTGGAAAACCTGCTAACGACTTTAAGCCGCGTCGCCACGCTCGTGTCCGTTAACGTGGAGGAAAAGAGCCAATCAAATGAAAATGTTTAAAAAGGTCAGGAAGTGATTGATTTCTGACCTTTACACTCCCTCAGTCTGTATATTGATCCCGTTATTGAACACATGCACACAGCTGACACGAGGAGATCTCCGGTGCAGCTCGTCTTGTGATCCGTGTGTGTGTGTGTGTGTGTGTGTGTGTGTGTGTGTGTGTGTGTGTGTGTGTGAACTGAACCCGTGGTGCCAAAGACGTCAACTGTTCCCCGGTCGCCTGGGGGAGGAGGAGAACCAGTCATGTGGAACCACCGGAGAACGAGACGAGAGGAACCCGGTTTAGAGATCAGCCGATTGTGACGGTGATTTGTGTCGAGTCATCG
>NC_136593.1:3453504-3488504 GCF_910589615.1 Taurulus bubalis | reverse complement strand
GCAGCGATACCGTTTTATGTATTTACAAATAAGATTACAGATGTTTAAATGAAATTAAATAAATACAAATATTATAAAATAATACTACATACTGAAAATTATAAGATAAAATAAGATAATCCTTTATTAGTCCCGCAGTGGGGACATTATAGGATTACAGCAGCATTGCTCACAAGGGAATAAAAGATTTAAAAAAAAAAAAAATAATCAACATAAACATTAAAGAAAACAATAAAAAAAACAGTAAAGAAGACTGAATAAAAAAAAGTATTTAAACCTATTGCACGTTTATTGTGTAAAATGTGATTTTCTTCAGGTCATTATTGTTTAATTCTATTTCACTTGCCATTTTAAACAAGCCTGCGTATCATTTATTCATAGAAATAAAACAATAACATTAAACTTTATATCTTCTCATGTTCATAGAGAGGAAATACTTTTGCACAAACTACCGTTTCATATGACGTCATGGCGATAAAGATCATTTACGGTCCTGATCCCACTGAAACCCTCTGCATCCTTAACGCTGTTCAGAAACTGTCAAAAAAAAAAACTATGAGGAAGTTGATGGTTCAGTTTCCAGCTTTTATAGAGAAAATGGTGTCCCACAAGGCTCTATGTTGGGTCCTATGTTATTCACAATTCATATCAATACTCTGTGTTGCAATGTTATAATTACGAGGTTTCGTTTTGTTACCGTGAATCATAAAGGTGATTGAACGAGTCTCAACTTATAGATACCGGCTTTTCTTTTTTTATTCCTGTGGTTTCAGGGTGAAGTTTTCTGTCACAGAAACAAATGCAGTTTTTCTTTAGGAAAAATGTATTTGAGCAAAGTTCTGTCAGCAATTGATTATGCTGATATGTTTAGTCTTATACAAACGCCCTCTTTATCCACGTTTTCTACCGACACCTAAATCTACGAGTGTTTTGTTCCAATTCGGTTTGTTCACTCTAGAAACTGCTTTTTTTTGGACATTCATTTTGAGTCTTTTGAATACAGATTATTTGTATACGCATGCAAGATTTAAAAAACAGCATTAAAGATCATTTGAGCAACGAATGTTTTGTTGTAAATCTCTTTTTTTTGTATCTAAGTTTGTCGCTTGTGTTTTTATATGGCGCTTGTGTGATCCCCCTTGTACATGACGGGAACACCCCGACTAAAAACCAAAGGAATAATCCTTTAAACCACGACCACTGTGTCAGATGGTGTTTCCGTCGGACGCCTTTAGGTTAACAAGTTAACTCATGTGCATCATGGGAATCTTAGCCGCCGCAGCACTGAGACAATAAACTAATTCAAGTGTGTGTGTGTGTGTGTGTGTGTGTGTGTGTGTGTGTGTGTGTGTGTGTTGGCTGACAGACAGGGCTAATGGGCTGCAGCAGGCAAGTGATGCTTATCAAAGTAAACTGGCCTACTGGGAAACACAACCAACACAGACAGTTATTATACTGAGCCGGCTACTGGGTCACTGTGTGTGTGTGTGTGTGCGCGCTACTGTGTGTGTGTGTGTGTGTGTGTGTGTGAGAGACAAAGAGAGTCCGGGTCAGAACACATGCAGCTTTCATGAAGAGTTCAGTACATCACAATAATAAGCAGTTGTTTTGTCGTGGGACGTTCATGCTGAGAGTAACAATGAGTCAACAGCCGGCCGGCGGCCAGAAGAAAACCACCAGACAGAAAGCTGCTGTCTTTAAAAAAAATTAAAAAAAAGAAGTTTTGAAGTTTAAGATACCGAAGACGAACTTCTCACCATTCTGCAGTATTTGTTATTTTATTAAACATAGAGCGATTGAATGAATACGTCTTAAAAGTAATAAACTGAGATTTAGATGAGGTCCAATCTGATAAATAAGTAAAAGAAAGAAATATACATGGATGCTCATGAGAGGTTGATGATGTCGCTCTGTAGGTTTTGTGTGAGAATAAATGCGCCATGTGAACGCATACCGGAAATAAAAAATATATATCCTGCTCCCTTGTTATTGTCATTTATAGTGGCTATTTGCATAAAAGCCACACAATGCAAAATATTAGGAAATAAATGATTGCATTTTTAATCAAATATTGGGTTTGAAATTAAAAAAAGGAAAGTTTATTGATACGCTTCTTACAGCCGGTGTTAGAAAGTTAAACACGTCATAATTCCCTCTTGAATATTTATTCTATTTTGCCGTGAAAACAAGTTTCTCACCAAAAACTACATTTTACAAGTTTACATTTGAACTCATCACGATGAAGTCGTGCTGTCGCTTCGCTCGATTACCTTTTTTTTTTTTTACTGAACAGAACTTGGATGCGACTTCCTTCAACGTTAGCGCCGTTGTGTAGCCGAGCGGGGCTAACGCTAGCTAGCTTTGACAAGACGGCAACGCGGATGTGTTACCCAATTCATTCTGCATTAGTGTGTTAATGTGTGTGTTACCTGAGCTGTGATTGAAGCTTGGCTCCTTTGGTTACAAAGTCCTCCCACGTCGGATAGCTGGCCTGCAGCGAACAAGAGAACAAAGCATCAAACAAAAGGATTCTCAGAGGTCGACACAAAGCTTTTCATACAACAACCTTAAAGACTTCATGGACATTGAGCTATTATTAAAGTGTGCATGTCTCTGCACAGGACGTGCATTTCACAGATACTTTCCCGGGCAAATTTTCCATCACTATGAAACGGTCCGGATGTTACAGGAAGTGACCGAACTGATCTGCAGAAGCAGGTAAACTATTGTTGAACCAATGTAGATCTGATCCACATGGACTCCATTATAACACAGGTATTTGTGGAGCAAATGTCCAGGACCTTTCACCCTGAGAAGGAGCTGCATGATACGAGTTTAGGAGTAAAAATGAAGATATTTGATCTCATTAGTTTCATGGTATCGTGTAACATCGCATGTCGCTTTCTTCTGAAATGAAACGACTTTCAGATCGGATCTAAATGCCGAGCGTCACGATTCCTTTGTTCCTCTGAACCGAGTTTAAAACCGACTGCTGGCAAATCAATGCATGTGAATGACTAATTCGTTTTCACACCCGTAAACATATTTAAAGGAAGCACACACACACACACACACAATCTTTCGTTGTTATGGAATTGCTCAACTTCCGTATTTTGTCCAAAACTTGTGCAACATGTTAATGGACCAAACCCACCACTTCTCAACATAAGTGAAGCGGTTTCAGAAGCTCCACATAAGCTCTACACATGTCCGGTGTCCTCCTCGCCGAGAGCCAACGCCGTTTCTACGTCAGCGTTTCTGCAACGGCAGCTGATTGATGATGTAATCTGCGGCTGCAGGCTCTGACCTTGAGTTACATCTGTGAACCGACAACAGCTGCTGCTGCGGCGCTGCTGGTTATTCAATGATTTGGTATTTATTTTTAAATGCAGGGAAGCCCCGTTGGAACGGAGGCACCGAATCCCCCCTTGTCCCTCCTGAACCCGGTCACCCTGACCGTCCTCTGCCTCCGAGGATAATACCGATTTAACCCCTAACGCCACTAGCCTCTTAGCTCCACACCGCTAAAGCCGTTAGCCCCCCCTCCCCTCCCACAGCTAGCCAGGTTTACTAGCTACAGGGATTTAGCGCTGCGCCGTGAAATACGCCAGGTGACCGGCTGAAGGCCTCTGGGCCGGGAACCAGCAACCAGCCGGGAACCTGGGATGAATGGAAACGGGGCGGAAGAAAAGGGAAATTGTTTTTTTACTCCCAAGAACTGTATTGATCCCTGCAGGGGAGGAATCGGGTCGTGGCTGCAACTGAACGTATACTGGGGTTTAGCTTTTTGGAAGGGGGCATGAGCTCACAAGTGAAATTTAAGATGGAGCACATTGAGGGTAATCTGACTTTAGCATTTGTACGGAAAAGTAGTGTTTTTATTCGTGGTTATGGAATTGGTCCATTTCAGGCGGTCAAGCGTTTTCTAGAGATGATAATGCAGAGTGTTTTTAAAGTGAAAGCATTCATAATATATTGTAATCTTTCCAAAAAAACTCCTCTTATGCAAGGGGGGGGGGGGGGGGGGGTTGTTGTTTTTGTGTCTTCTTTAATCCTTCAGACAATCCATGCGTGTAACATTGTCTCGTATTAATCCGCCTGGAATCAAATCTCTTTTCCAACGGCGTCTTATTTCATTTATATATATATATATATATATATATATATATGGCACAAAAGAAAAAACATATCTGCTGTACATATCTGTCATCCCAGCTATTTTTATTTTGTATCAATGTATATATCTTTAATCCCTGTTTTTATATTTTTTTTTTGGTTGTAAGTTGCTGCTACCCCGACACCAAATTTCCCCTCGGGATTAATAAAGTATATATTCATGCATTCATTCAAAGTGGCAATCTTGAAGATTTCCATTGAAATAAAAATGTCTCCATCTATAACGACAAAGAAGTAACACAATGACTGAGCCGCCGGCCCACTGGTGAAAGTATCGCAATATTTATATATTTCCCCGTATTATGAAGTGGGTGTCTGAGGCAACTTCACGGGAAAAATGCCTTTCATACGCAGAAGAAAACTAGAATAAATACACAATTCAGGCGCAGTATAACTGACATTTTAAAAGGTGACAAAGAGCAGCAAAGTGATCAGTTTACTTAGTTTTCCTGGTGGATCATATGTTCACGTTTATTCCAGAAAGAGAAAAAGATCAATGAGCCAACATGTAATGCTGACATTGTTGAAACATAAATAACCTCATCATCTGCAGTAGGAAACAGACCAAAGCATTACAACAGGAATACCACCACTTTTAAATAAAAGAGGTCTCTACACTGAGCTGCCGCTCTTGAGGACCCTCCTCGGTTCCCACCGACACTTCTCGCCTAAACCTAAAATTCTGTCGAGGTTTGTTGTGACTGCCAGGAATGTCACAGTCTGCCGCAGACCAAATATTCCAGCGGCGGTTTAGCGAGTCGGGCTGAGGGGGGTGAGGAGGGCTGAGGGGGGTGAGGAGGGCTGGGGGGGGTGAGGAGGGCTGAGGGGGGTGAGGAGGGCTGGGGGGGGTGAGGAGGGCTGAGGGGGGGGGGGGAGACACAGCCCCCAAAGACACAAAGCGGCACAGACGGACAGGAGTATCTGGGTCCGCCGAGAGCCTCATGCCGAGAGCTTTTGGAGCAGTTGTGGCTAAATTAGGGTCCTGGGCCCCGCGAGGGTCACCGACTGAGTCCAGAGGGTTCCCCGAGACAGCTGCCAAAGAAACAGCTGCCAAAGAAACAGCTGCCAACTCGCAGGAGAAGAAGAAGAAGAAGAAGAAGAAGTGACCAAGGTGGTGACTGAACAACATCAAAGAGTTTTACAGCGAAAAATGTCAGAAGTATGTCTGCAAATCAGAATATTCACTCTAGATATCTATGAATACATGCGTAGAAACAGTGTTTTTCCCATATAAACATGATTCTGGGTCTTCGACCGACGGCTTGAATTATCAGCTTGTAGTGAAAAGTAAAGACAAAAGTTAAATGTCTATAATTGAGTTCTAAAAACCCAAAATTACATCTTAAAGCTGCTTTATTTTCCCACAGCCATCAAAAAAGACAAAGCACAACATTCAGCGTGTTGGAAGTGGACTACTTTGGTAAATGTATGTATAGAAGAAGAAGAAGAAGAAGGATTGACTCGTTTATTCTTCAAAAGTGACATTTCCCACAGAGTACATTGGCCAAAATGCTCTAATAACCAAACAAATGTAAGGGATCCTCATGAAGGATGAATGTTTATGGTATTTAATTGTGTAAATATATATAAATTAATCTAAAATGATGGTTATCTGTAGTGCGGAAATAAAGTGTCTGACAGAAGATTAACCGACAACTAATTGAATATATTGATGAACCAAATTCAACTCCAGATCGACGCTCGTTTCAAAAGAGACTCAAACGGCGTCTGACCGGCGTGAAACTCTCGTTTCCCGGCGGGTGGAAGGCGTCCTCCAGGCGCCGCCGACCCCGTGAACTCTCCTACTCGTCTCCTCTCCTCTCTCCGCCTACAGGAGTCATCCCATCTGCTGTACGGTTACTGTAGTCCGTGTGCAGTCACCTGCCGTCAGCGGCTAATCCTGCGACCATAATCCTGCCGAGCGCTACTGACCGACAGAGAGGGAGGAAGGGAGGAGGGAGGAGGGGGAGGAAGGGAGGAAGGGAGGAGGGGAGGAAAGTGAGAACGCTGCCGAGGACCTGACAACCGAACCAACGCTTAGGCCGACCAAAACACAAAAGATGGCCGCTTAAAGTGTAAAAAAGAAGCATATAAAGTGCGCCGATAGACAACTTTTAAGACCCAACTCAAACGGCGGCTTTGTCCCGATTGATATTTCATATTTAACCGTTTACTTGCGTGTTGTGTATTTGTATCTGTACGTGTTTTTGTTTCCCGACGGCGGACGCGAATTAGCGTTTTCTGCGGCATGTTTACATATGCCTTATATTTTAGACAGATTTACAAACACATAAATAACTATACAAACACATGGCCAGTCCTAAATCACAGGTAGAACATACAGTTCCTCAACTTTTACTTTTAATATTATCCCAAAAAACTAGTCAAAGACAACATTTATTACACTGCTAACATGTGAGAGGCCTGGACCAATCAGAACAGCCCGTTGACATCGTGATTGGTTGGACCGGCGTTCTATTGGCTGACCGTTTCAGCTGCAAGTACGTTTTACTAATCGAGACTGAAAGAACCTAAAAGGGGAGTCAGAGCTGATGGATGAACACGGTAGATGTGACGTATATTTCCGCACGATCTCGGCATTGAAAGCGTTTTTTACTAATTTATTTAAATAGTGACGATCAACCAGACGTGCTAGATCACGATCATTTCTTAGTTTTTAGGAAACCGGCAAAAGGAAGCTTTTTCTGTAATAAAAATATATAAACAAATGAAAAAAGGCCCAGCAACAATCATGTGGGCCCATGCTAAATGTAAATCATGTCACCTGATCCCCCCCCCCCCCCCACACACACACACACACACACACACACAGTGTGTTCACAACGCTCCAGCTTGAAGGTCATAGTAACGCGGTACACAATACCGATAACACATGAACGTTTCCATAGAAACGGCTGAAAAAGGGGCGACGATTAACGCTCAAAGCGTCTTGAAAATCCGGTTGCGGACAATGAAAGGAAACCGATACCGCCGGTGGATTGTAACCGGAGCCGCGCTTCCTACTTTGCGTGTTGCCGGCTGCAGAGATGAGCCCTAAAGCTCGGGAAGGAGTCGGCGGTCGGTTCCCTCGTCTCACAGTCAAAGGGTTTATTGTTCCACGTGTGAAACGAGATCTGTGGTCAACGCTTACGAAGGTTTTGCTCTACGACATGAAATACGTCAGGTGCGACCCCGTTGGCGGCCATAGAGAGGACGTAGTCGCCGTGACATCATGCAGACTTGAATACATCGAGTTCGGCCATCTTGGGTCCATCCTCCATCTTCAACGTTGGCTCTTTCTCTTCTGCCGGTTGGGTTCAACACTCCCAGAAATCATGAAAGTGGTTAATTTGTGAAGATTATCTCGCCATGAACGTTTGCCTTTTTATCTATAATAATCCAACATCTGATGGGAGGGGAAATATTTAGGGGTTTTTTTGTTTGTTTTTTTGTGTTTTTGTCGGGGCGGCCTGCAAAAACACATCGTCCCCAGAGCGTCCGATGGAGAGAGAAAGATGGAGGGACTGTCCTTTGATTTGTTCCTCTAAACGTGCTTCAGTTTCAAGAACACACGTAGATCTGTGTGTGTGTGTGTGTGTGTGTGTGTGTGTGTGTGTGTTCACTGCAGCTTTCGGTCTTACCTTTGCAGCCATGCATGCAGCTGGCTGCAAAGTAGCTGCTGCTGCCTGTGAGCATGTGTGTGTGTGTGTGTGTGTGTGTGTGTGTGTGTGTGTGTGTGTGTGTGTGTGTGTGTGTGTGTGTGTGTGTGTGTGTGTGTGTGTGTGTGTGTGTGTGTGTGTGTCGGAGTGACGCTTAGAAACATTTACAGGTGTAGGGTTTTGGGTTTAACCGGTTCCAGCACGCAACCGCTTCATCACTGCCGACCCGTCGTCCTCCACCGCGTCGGCCCGGCTCATTGGCTGACGGGGGAGAAGTATGCCGGCTTGTGATGTTTGGGAATATCCGTGACCCCCCGCTCGTCGTAAATCACCGAGGGGGAAGGAGGAAGAATGCGCCGGCGCAAATTCCTCTGAAACCAGTTTGAGAGTGAAACTTGACGATTACACACGACGGAGGATTGTCATTACTTCTCATGTGTCACGTTTGTTTCTGCTACACAAGAGAAACCATTTCATTCGTATCGGCTCAAGCTGGCGTTATTTATTTTATTGGTATTTATTGATATTATTTATTTTATTGACGTTCATTTTTTAATTTTGTATTTAATTTATTTTGTATTTTATTTTATTTTTTTATTTAATTTTTGTATTTAATTTTGTATTTAATTTTATTTTTGTATTTATTTTTTGTATTCAATTTATTTTGCATTTTATATTATATTTTTTATATTATATTTTTTGTATATATATATTTTATATTTTGTATTTTTATTTAATTTATTTAATTAATTAATGAATTTAATTATTAAATGTATTATATTTATTTATTTATTCATTTTATTATTTTATTATTGTATTGTATGTTCATTTTATTGTATTTATTGTCTGTGGCTCAAAGCCCTTTAGTTACAAAAGACGACTTAACTCCTTGAAAACCGTCCCCGCGGACATTTAGTTTCATTTCTGCAAAAGAGTTCAGTATTTAAAAAATGTTGCCCAAAAGAAAATGTTCAAAAAAATAAAAACACACATGGGACATTTTTGCCGGCTGCCTTTCCCGTTGTGTTTGCAGACGGCGAGCGAGGCGGGTTGGGACTGTTCAAACAGCAGGTCTGTTTGAACTGCACTGGTTGACTCAGACAGGTAGACAGGCAGACAGGTAGACAGGCAGACAGGCAGACAGGTAGACAGGCACACAGGTAGACAGGCAGACAGGTAGACAGGTAGACACGTAGACAGGCAGACAGGTAGACAGGTAGGCGTGTCCACAGCAGGTTATTGGTTTGTTCAGTGTGGTCTCGCCTGCTCCTTTATCTGGGAAACAATGAGGTTCTTATTGAGTGGAAATGGACTTTCTCTTCCTCTTTATCACCCGCCATCTCTTCTCTCTGCCGCAGCCGGTTAGCATGTGCGTGACGGTGTAAACAGGAAGCAAATATATGTAAATGTATATGTAATTATATATTCGCAATGTGGCGAATTGTTGGAGGAAATGTGGCGCAGTAAATGCAGAACACTCCCATGTATTGTATTTTGGCTATGTCCGGAAATTGTACAGTTTTGAGGAAATGTCCATCTGGTTATTGTCAAAATTCTGGCCTATGACACACCTAAATGTGTGTGTGTCTCTACTGTGTTAAGGGAAGACAGGTATAGAGAAGAAGGGTCTAACAATATACTGTTTGAAGGATGTCAAACTGAATCAGCGGTGAAAACAGGTTCAAAAGATAAAGATGCTACAGATCACATTATATAATAATAATAATTATTATTATTATTAACCGTAAACCGCACACACACACTTGGACCGTTTAATGCTGCCGGTTAGGATTGCATGAACGTCTGAGGAGCAGACGCACGTCAAAGCTACGCTCTGATTGGCCAGTGAGTGTTGGAGGGGCGGGACTTAATACAATACTTAGGTCAGCATTAGAAGATGCTGCAGAGTTAAAAACATTTTTTTTTTTTTAACCATTGAATAGTCTAATAAAACTACCCAACATCAATTCCTTAAAGTCTGATTAAATGTTAATAGAAAGTGTAAAAAAAGAGACATATACAGACTATAAATATGCATTCAAATCCCATTCAAAAGAGACAGACAGAGACCCAGCAGTAGGAACATGTTCCTGGAGCTTCACTCGTACTCCCATGAGATGATCTGCTGATGAAACCAACCTAGTTAAACAATGTAGGCCTCTTTGTTGTTGTTGTTGTTGTTGTTGTGTGTTTTAAACGCCACGCCGACCGCTTCCCCTTTAAATCCATCTCTTCTTCTTCTTATGTCATTTTGCAGCTGTAATCTCTAATCTCTGTAAAAACCCATCTCTGCCATTTGGGCCACTTGACCGGCCCCAGTTTGTCGACCTGGTGACCTTTGACCTGCAGCGGTTTAAAGCCGGTAAAAGATTCACGTTTCATAACTCGCATTATTACAAATGCCACGTTTTAAATTACAGATACAAGGGTCAATATGTCCGGTCCCAGTCTTATTTCCGTGAATGTGGGTTGAGTTAAATATGTATCCGACACATGGAGAGAACATCTTAGTTTGACCCAAATCTCATGTTGATCCTCCCCGTCGGCCTGCTCCTCCTCCTGCTTTGAGTTCCTTTCCTTTTCCCTCATTTCCTTCCCTTCTTTCTTTTCCTGCTGTCAGCGAACACCCACGATGACATACCCGTGTGTGTGTGTGTGTGTGTGTGTATTTCAATAATGTGTTTGTTGGTTAGTTTACGACCACGTTCCCGTGTGTGTGTGTGTGTGTGTGTGTGTGTGTGTGTGTCCACACCCATATTCACCTGAGGCTAACTATTTTCCAGTCAGCAGTGAGACTTCCCTGAAATCATGTGCACACACACACGCGCACACACACACACACACACCAAAGGAACTATTAAGTGTATCATTGATGTAACTAAGCTTTAAATGACATCACATCAAATTATGGGCTGTATTTGCAGGGTGTGTTTTTGTATGCGTGTGTAGAAATTGTACACGGCTGTAGCTCGGTGTTGAAAGCTAATTACTATTCCACACACACACACACACACACACACACACACACACACACACACACACACACACAGAGGCCGTGTCATTCTCAGTTCACCCTCAGTATACAGCAAAGGACGGAACACGCACACACACACACACACACACACACTTTTAAGCAACGTTTTCCTTCTTTAAGTCGAGTTAACGGGGAGCATAATAAATGTAACACTCGGACGTTCATCGTCCAAAATCCACACGAACAGCAGCAACAACAGTTGGAAAAAGGAGTGAATATAAAAGCGGGAACGGAGAGAATACTGGGAGAAGAAGAGGGAGAAGGAGAGGAGGATGAGGGTGAGGAAGGTCGATGGCTCGTAATGTCACTCCTGATATCGCTGAGACAGAAATCAATAAGCCGTCTGTCTCTCTCCAGTGGAACCGAAATGTCCCATGATGCTTCAGTTCAACGGCCCCCTCCACACAGTGTGTAACCTTGTTTTAACCCCTTGTGTGTCTGACGGGCACGACTCAGTCACAGCTACTGAAAGGCCTTTGTAAACTATATCAATATAAAAGTTATTATTATTTTTATTCAAAAAGGAGAAGCGGTGTTTGTTACAAGACCAAATGTCTCAAAACATAGTTTTTAATTAAATTAAATATGGTGGTAATGCTTCATCATCGTCTACAGAATCCACGGGGAAAAAGAAAAGGACACCAATTATGATGTAATATATATATATATATATATATATATATATATATATATATATATATATATATATATATATATATATATATATATATATATATATATATACACACACACATATATATACATATATATATCATTGACTCTAATATCACAAATCATGTTGCAATATTGGTCAAAGATAAGGGCAACTAAAGGGTTCAACCATGAGGATTGCCCAGAGGGCGGCAACTCACTTTCCCAAACCGGCAAGTGGTTAAAAAAAAGATCAAACACAGAAGAGTTTTGTTTTTTCATCCCATAAAGACAAAGTTTGTTATCCCGTGGTAGAGAATGTGAGCAGATTAATTTACTTAAATAAAAAGATCAAACATGACAATTCACTTTGGTCTTTGATGCTTTTTGATAACCACTAATAAATAAAACTATTTGTTTCGGGGACGACTACAAAATGTACTTTGGGGTAAGTGATTAAAAACAAAAATGCATGTTTTCTCAATAACGATCATCCCTATTAATCACAGGAGTGATTGAGACGTTCCCGATTTTTTTATAGAATTAAACGAATCTATCAAAGTCGACCGGGGAGGACTCTACTTTTTATTGTCTAAATAAATGAAAAGATCTTCACAGATGCCCTGAGGAGGGCTTCAGCTGAACAGCAACCCGCTGCTTAATTAGACATGACTGAGTGTGTGTGTGTGTGTGTGAGTGTGTGTGTGCGTGTGTGTGTGGCAGATGGAAGGAGTGCCCCCGTTGGTGTTGTGCCATGTTGGTAAAATACCAGGATGTGATGCCACGAGCTCTGAATCCCAAACACACGATCCAGCATGGCCGCCGCCCGCCTCCGCTCGCCGCCGCCCGCCTCCGCTCGCCGCCGCCCGCCCCCGTTATCTGACAGCGGACGTGACTCATGCGTTCTTCTCGTCTGCAAGTTCCATCACGTTGCGGCCCGGGAACAAGCGAAACAAGAAAAAGGAGAACTTGCCTCGCGTTGCCCACGAAACTCTTCATCTCACGGAGATCTGACATGTGAAGCAAGCGGCCGAGCGTGAAGTCCGTGAGTCACGCTGCGCCTGGTGGCTGAGTCACCAACTGTGGGTTTGAGAAGCCGAGGTTTGGTTCTGACGAACGCTGAAGAGCTTTTGTCAAATTGTCTTTTAGGTACGAACGAAATTCAGGAGCGGTGCAGACCGGATGTAGAGAAGTCGGACTTTTCGCCTTGTGGTGCCTCGATCGGCATGAAGCTTAACTAGGTTGACCAAGTTTAAGTTACTGTGAGGAACTTTTAACTGGTTCTGAACCAGTCTCAGTCCGGTCCTGGTCCTCTATAGACCTCAGTCTAGTCCTGGTCCTCTATAGACCTCAGTCTGGTCCTGGTCCTCTATAGACCTCAGTCTAGTCCTGGTCCTCTAGAGACCTCAGTCTAGTCCTGGTCCTCTAGAGACCTCAGTCTAGTCCTGGTCCTCTAGAGACCTCAGTCTAGTCCTGGTCCTCTATAGTCCTCAGTCTAGTCCTGGTCCTCTATAGTCTCAGTGTAGTCCTGGTCCTCTATAGTCTCAGTCTAGTCCTGGTCCTCTATAGACCTCAGTCTAGTCCTGGTCCTCTATAGACCTCAGTCTAGTCCTGGTCCTCAGTCTAGTCCTGGTCCTCTATAGACCTCAGTCTAGTCCTGGTCCTCTATAGACCTCAGTCTAGTCCTGGTCCTCTATAGACCTCAGTCTAGTCCTGGTCCTCTATAGACCTCAGTCTAGTCCTGGTCCTCTATAGACCTCAGTCTAGTCCTGGTCCTCTATAGACCTCAGTCTAGTCCTGGTCCTCTAGAGACCTCAGTCTAGTCCTGGTCCTCTAGAGACCTCAGTCTAGTCCTGGTCCTCTAGAGACCTCCATCAGTAACCAGACCATCAGTGAGAAGACGGTCTGGTTCAAGAAGTTTCTGTTGATTTTACAGTTCAAGGAGCCGAAAGGTTACTTCAGTCCACCGTCTGTCCAAAGGGTCCAAAGACACGAGGAGATTAGACCGCCGACGTGAGAAAAAGCACCAAGTCACGGGACGAGGGATGCTAACCGCCGCCGCTGCTAACCGCTAATCTTTCTGTCCGCCTGAGGCAATGTGTCGGTTTTAGGAACGTTGATTACACGCCAACGATCAAACCGTACGAGCGCCCACCTCCTTATGGAGGCGCTCATCAGCAGATCAAGACCAGTTTGTCCAGTTAGTTTGGTGGATCTGAGCTGGAACTTAAAGGATACCAGTATCAATATGTTATTGCAATGAGGCCTAATGTGTGAAAACAATTTAGAAAAAAGCACTTAACTCAGGATTTTTGAGGGGAAACACAACACTGGAGACTCAAATCTTATAAAAAAAGGGTGTATACAGTAAAAGTGACTCCACGTGGAAAAGAGGGACTACCACAGAGGTAGTTGCACGAGTATCGACACGTGTTCTTGTGGTATTTTGAGTATATATATAAATAAATCACAGTACTTCAACCACCCAGTGCTCCGATCTCGATGTTCCCATCGTCCGATAAAAGCCGATAACCGTAAACCAACACGGCGGTCTTCACCATTGATCGATCGGATGTTCGGTCTGTAAAACATCGAATGGTAAAAAAAAAAACATCGGAAGGGTGATGCGTTAAAACCGAACGAACAGAAATAAAAGAATCCACTAAACGTGTTCATTGCAGAGCGGCGACCCAAAAAAAGCACGAACAGCAAATATAACAGTAAAATGTATTTTAAAACTACTACAAAACCATCGAGAGAACTGTTGCAGACAATAAATTAAGTACTATGTGGGCAGAAGAATATTAATAAGAGGCTCATCACAAATGACTAATTCATCTTCATCGTTAATTATCTTGTGTTTCCTAGGATTCCTTTAATAACACTCAATTGTACTGCAGTTTATAGTTGCTTAAAGTCTGTTATAGTTGCATTTGAGGATAATTCGGTCACCTGTCCGTCAGCTAATCGATCGTTTTGGTCTCTTGGTTTATTTGGCCGATGAGTCGCTTTCATGCTGAATGAGGACACGTCTCTGGTAAACATTTAAAGTTGTGCTTGTGTGTGATTATTTGAGGGGGAGAGAACTGAGTTTTACTAATCTACTAATCGCTTAGTTGACAAAAAAAAAAACACAATCGCATGAGTGAGCATTTCATCAACCCAACAAACACAGGAGGCTTTTCCTGCCTATTTGTGTTGTGTTTTAGGGCCTCGACTGGAAAAGTAAGAGCCTGCTAACGACGAACATCTGAGAGCAGTGAAACACCGACAGACAGACAGACAGGCAGAAAGACAGACAGACAGACAGACAGACAGGCAGCAAAGGGCAGCCTGCTTAACAAACATCAAAGAGCACACAGCTGGTAAAATCCACCCCCATCCAGCTCTGTTACCCTCTCAGATGGCCCACTTCCAGCTGCAACCTCTGCTCATTCATTACCCAATCAACATCACCAGCACACACTCATTCTAAATACAGACAATAATAACCTGTATTTGTTTTATATCTCAAGCTCACTCATTCATTTCGGGGACTCTTTATTCTAAAATTACACACAGTTCTAGCATCTTAAGACCATTGTGCTTCCAGCTCTTTGTGAGGTTGTGACAGCCATAATGATAATAATAATAACAACAATGGAGAAAAAAAAAGGAAGAAATACAAACATTGCTATTATATTTTGGGGAAGTGTAAATGCGAAGTGAAGCCACGCAGGGAGAGATCTCCATTTAGGATGAATGGAGCCACGAAGCTGCTCGTTTTCATCAAGTAAACATTGTTTTGAATTTTACCAAACTGCTGGGTGTTGCCTTCACGGGGTGTGGGTGAAGTGTGTGTCTTTTTACAGGAGGGTAAAAGGAGGCGCATGAAAAGAATAAGAATAGGATAAAAAAATAAGAGAAATATTAAGAGGAAAGTGACACATGTTTGGCAAGTAAAATAACTATACATATATGTGTACAAAGATTCCCTGCAGACACACTTCTAAATATAAAATGCAAACCTGGAGAATGAAATGTTACGAATGTAAAAAAGTAGGTTAATTAAATGAGATTGTTGTGTTACCTTCATGTCGTTCATGATGAGCTGGAAGAGCCCTCCCAAGGCGCTGCATTCCTTCTCTATACCCGCATCCATTTTTTTTTTCCACGAGTTCAGAAAAAAAAAAAAAAAATCCTCAACTTCCCAAAACTTTTTTTTTTTTACCTCCAAAAAGAAAAAAAAAAAAAAAAAAAAAAAGACTTCCAGTCAGAGTTTTGAAATACTCCAAAAAAAGAAAGAATCAATAGAGCCTTTCTTTTATTTAATTGAGGTGGAGGTGGAGTTACGACACCCCGAGGGCAAAGTCCACCTTTAAAAAAAAAAAAGCCAGGACCGGAACCAACTCCCGGGAGTTAAATCCAGCTCGAGAGGCTTGACGTCAGGCTCCAGTCAGCCGATGCTACCAGCCGGCCACAAACACCACATCGTGCCGGAGTCACGCCGCACACCGTTTGGAAGAAGAAGAAGAAAAATGTCTGACAGTTTGTTTTTTTCCTCCTCTTTCTCCCTCCTCAAAGTTTCAGCTCCGGAGGTTCAAAATCCCGGGAAAACCTGAACCGCCGCGAGCTAACTGGGCCAACCTGTGTGACTCCGTGTGTGCGCGTGATTCCAAAACACGGGAGTGCGCGCGCGATCAATCACTTGGCCCGGATATATTTATTTTTTTAAATCGATACCGCGCTCGGGTTTTAAATCCCCCCTCCCCCCGCAATAGTCGTCGTTTCCCGGCGTGTGTCCGAGAGATTTCACCTCGTTGTTTTTCTTCTTCTTCTTCTTCTTCTTCTTCTTCTTTTTCTTCTTCTTCTTCTTTTTCCGTCGAGAGCAGCAGCCGTTTGCCTCCAGTTGCTCCAACGGGAGTCCTCACCGCGGAGTGAATGAGAGCGGAGACTCAGCGGCCAGTGAGCCACGGTGACGCGCGCACATCCGGCCCGGGGTTTCACAATAAAAGCTTTTGTTTGTTTTAGTTTTATTTCATCAATCAAAAAATATGCATGGAAGCTTATTTCTACCACTGTGATGAAGACATGCAGATCCTGTAAGTCCTTCTAATGAGATACTATCTCATAAGTATTACTTACTAGCTCATAATTATGACTTGTAGCTCATAATTATGACTTATTGCCTCATCATTGTGACTCAATATCTTATAATTATGATATACTGACTGAGGGTGGGATGTAACAAAGCAGAGCAGGGAAGCCATGGTGAAGAAAAAATGATGATCCTGTAAGTTATAATTAGAATAGAATAGAATACTTTATTGTCATTGTCACGAAAACAACGAAAAACAGTTTAGCATTTTTATGAGATAGTAAATCATAAATACATAATTCACAATTTTACTGATAATATATTTTTCTTTTTTATTAATCAAGCCACAATGAGTCAAACTTAGAATAAATAATATAGAGTATTGATGGATTAAAAAGATTGATGTATTATAATGATCATGAAGAGCATGTAGATTTTCTTAAAAAAGCCTTATTTGCTGACCTCGGATCAGATTAATTTTGGCTTCACTGTGTTTAAATTCTCTGACATCTACAGACCAAGTCCTGACAAAAAATGTTTTATATATAGCTATAAATATGTGTGTGTGTATATATATATATATATATATATATATATATATATATATATATATATATATATATATATATATATATATATAGATATAGATGTATATATATATATATAGATGTGTATATATATAGATATATTGATGTTCAAATATCTATGTGATTAAAAACAATATCTGTGTGAATTATTTAATTAGTATAATTATTTAATTAATTAACTATCATTAACTTAACATTATTGCTGCTATACTTGGTCTTATATATACTTGGCAAACTAAATAATAACTAAACTAACTAAACATGTTTTTGTTTCCCGTGTCTCTAACTGTTTTTTACTGTAAATGTAATGTTGTGTAATGTAACAACACCTTACGTTTCATAAACTGAAATAATCCATACCTTTATTTTGGAAGGCCTAACAGTTTCCGGTTGGCGCTTAGTTCACTTCGCTTGACGCCGCGCGTCAGTGATGAAGGAGGTTTGTTGTGGAACGTGGACGCGGCGGTCCGGGGGGGCGGAGTTAAGGTTGAACAAACTTTACACTTTAGCTGGAGGTGACATGATATATATATATATATATATATATATATATATATATATATATATATATATATATATGTATATATGTATATATATGTATATATATATATATATATATATATATATATATACATATATATATATGTATATATGTATATATATGTATATATATATATATATATATATATATATATATATATATGTATATATGTATATATATATATATATATATATATATATGTATATATATATATACATATACATATTGTTATATATACATATACAACAATATGGATTCATACATATATAGATACGTATATATATATTTGTATGCAGAAAATTTGCATATTTTGACTATTTAAAGAGACACTCAGATTTGTTCCTCCCACATTATTTATTGGGAAAAAAAACATAATTGGAATTATGACAATTATTATTTGTTTACATAAACTAAACCAACAGTTTGGTGGATTTCTCCGTCTCACATCCGTATAGTATTTTTGATTTTATTGGTACTTTTTACATCTAACGTTCCATGTAAATTACTTCAAACATGAGTTTTTATTTATTTGCCTTTAACTGTAAAACATCACTAGCATCCAGTGGACGTGAAACCACGGACACATGACCCAATACTCTGATATACTAATATACTAATGTACTAATATATATATATATATATATGTATATATATATATATATATATATATATATATATATATATATATATATATATATATATATATATATATATGTATATATATATATATATATATATATTTATATATATATATATATATATATATATATATATATATATATATATATATATATATATATATAAATGTACTGTTTTCACTGACTTCCACTTTCTCAAACACATGCAGGTCACATGACTGTTATGTAGCAACCGACCGATAATAAACACCGAGTCACGGTGTTTAGAACCGATCCCCACGGCAACAAGCTGAGTCACAGCCTCCTTCCTCATCTGATTGCCATGGCAACAGGCATGCCACAGTAGTGTGTGTGTGTGTGTGTGTGCGTGTGTGTGTGTGAGTATACGTGCTTGTGTCTGTCTGCGTGTCTAAGTGCGTGTGTGTGTGTGTGCATGTATGTGTGTGCTTGTGTGTGTCTGCGTGTGTGCATTTATTTGTGTATGTATGTGTGTGTGTGCGTGTGTGTTTGTGTGTGTGCGTGTGTGTGATTGTGTGTATGTGTGTGTGCATGTGTGTGATTGTGTGTGTGTGTGTGTGTCTGCGTGTGTGTGCGTGTGTGTGTGTGCGTGTGTGTGTGTGTGATTGTGTGTATGTGTGTGTGCATGTGTGTGTGCGTGTGTGTTTGTGTGTGTGCGTGTGTGTGATTGTGTGTATGTGTGTGTGCATGTGTGTGATTGTGTGTGTGTGTGTCTGCGAGTGTGTGTGTGTGTGTGTGTGTGTGTATGTGTGTGTGTGTGTGTGTGTGTGTGTGTGTGTGTGTGTGTGTGTGTGTGTGTGTTACTGAGTCATGTGACCCATACCCTCCAGGTCTCCACTCAGCACAACGACAGCAATAAAATGTAATGAAATAATAAATCCTGTTTTTATGATGATCAAAGTGTTCATGTAACAGAAACACTCAAGTTCAATAAATAAAATCATATTAATGGAGGGAGAAAGTACTTTTACTTAATGGACTGTGATTTAAATTCCTTCTACTTCTAGTATTTCTATTTGACCTAATACTTAAATATTGTCGCCTCCTTTTTGCTCCACTATGTGACAGCCATAGTTACTATTAATAATACAACATACTATTATTTACACATTCAGTATGGAGTATGTAATAAATGGGCCTCTGACATTTTTTACAGTAATTCTTTTGTATCTTTAGTTCAGATCTTAAATGCAGGACTACTTGTAATACTTAGTATTTCTACGCTGTACTAATACTACTTGTAACAGAGTATTTGTACACTGTAGTATTAGTCATGTGTTCTCACGGTGGAACAGCTTCAGTATTTATGATGTTTCAGTGACAGTACATTTACTCAGCTGATGTACTTCAGTACTACTCTCACATACATTGTACACTACTTTATACTTCTACTACACGACATTACAGAGGGAAATATTGCTCTTTGTGTCACCTTTGACATGAAAACTTGATGTGATGCAGTACTTTTCTACTGGTCTAGCCAGTAGTACACAAAGAACATGATTTGTTGGTGATGAATACAGAATCATAAAGTATCCTGTGACTCTATAACACAAACTGAAGCTCACACTGCAGTTAGTCCAGAGTGTGTTCTGTGTTTCAAATACAACAACAGTGACCCCTGCTGGCCGCAGGCACCAACTGACAATAACTACAGCCTCTGTGTTCATGCTCTCCTTCGGTTTTAATATTTACTTTGAATGATTCTTTTCTTTGAATCTTATAATTATGTTACACATGTAATACTTTCCTTCATTTAAAGGGACAGTGTGTCCGAGTTATTCATCAGATATTGTCTCCAACTAACACGCTGACCTTCAGGTGACTTTAAAGAAAGTCCCTCTCTGGTGTTAGGTTTGTTCCTTCTGGGCTACTGTAGAAACAATTACTTTCAACTGGTGCAATATAAATACATTTAAATACTTTTTATACTTTCTATTCCGTCTGTATATTCAATATTGCTGTTGTGGATTATTGTTCTTCTTTACTGTTTTTACTGTGTATTTATATTACTTGATTTGTATTTCCTATGTGTCTCTTGTGTGCACTGCTGCTTTTCTTATTTTTTATTTTATCTTATACTACATTTCTGCCAAAATAACTCCCTTTAACGGGTCCTTTAAATTATCTTTTTTTGGTGGCTATTATAAATCTCACAACACATTTTCTGCTGAGCCGCTTGAATACCTTATTGACCTGTAATGAAAGAAGTCTTACGTATTAAAAGCATAACAAAGAAACAAAGGGAGAAAATCCTGCAAACTGTTGGATTCGGCTGCAAAATATTTACTCAGATGAAGATGTTTAAGACGTCCAGTTTCTAAAGCATTTAAAAGAGAATTTCTTTGTATAATCCACACGTGTGAAAAGTGTTTTATTGGCTTCACCTCAGCGATTATAAACCAAACGTTAACTGTAAAGGTGAGTGTGTGAAGTCTGTCGCCATCTAGTGGTCGGGCTGCATATTGCAACCAACTTCTCCCAGACCACCTGACCAGTAAAACGCACTTTTGGATGAAAAAAAGATGTAATAGTGTCGGATTTAATATGGAATATATACAATTTGGTTTATAAACTTACACTTATATTGTATTAAATATTTATTAAATAACAATGTTGAAAGGATTTTTTAATGGATGCTCGTTTTAAATCTATATATATAAAACATTCTCACGTACCCCCTTCAGATCAAATAAAAGATTCTGGTGTTTTCTGTAACATTGCAGACAGTAATGTTATCTGCCTGAGTCAGAGGGATATTTTAAGTCTTTTTAAATGAAAGCAGTTGTTTTCGATATCTTTCCTCTTCCGGTCATATTGAGCACCTCAAAGATAAAACATGCATCCGACTTGGCCACAAACAATCACGGGTTCACACGATTTTTATATTTTATAGTCAAATTCAAGCACTTTTTAAGGTATCCAAAGCAAAAAACATGGAACTTTTTAACATCACATTTAACTGTTCCTAATGCGAATGCAAAAAATAAAGTATTACACCCACAGCACCAACGTACATCCAGACTGTTTGTTTTCCCAGCTGTTTATTTTAACTTTGAGCATACACTTTGATTTAAAAGTATGAATATGTGTCCGGTGTCCGGTCAGGTTGCCCAGGTGTTTGTCCTCGTCCATCAGAGCCTGAGAGCAGCTGTGGATCCTCCAGCAGGGGGCGCTGCTGGACTCCTCCCTGGTCTGAGGAGTCTGAAGGCCACAACAACGGGACGTTTGAAGCTGTCAGATGGGATGACTAGAAGTGTCTGTCATCACGTCTCGTGACTCAGTCAGAGCCTCCAAGATGTTTCTGCAGTGAGAAATACATGAAGTTGTTCTCCACTTCCTTCTGATGGAGAAGAAGAAGTGAAGAGAGTCTGTGTGATGATTCTCTGAAGAATCATCATCAGCTTCTCTCCCTGTTCATAATGAGCTAATAGTATACCAAAAGTTATACTTTTGGTATACTATTAGCTCATTATAAACATATTCATATTGTCATGTTTACATATTTGTAAAATATATTTTAAATATACTTAAAACACAAAAAAAGTATAATTTAAATGAGCTTTCGACATGTATATTAGCACATACACAGTCATATACTTAAGTTGTACTAAGTATACAGTAGTATATAGTATTTAAGTTGTTCCAATTTAGCACAAAAGAATATACTTAATATACTTCAAGTTGTACTTAAATACTATTTAAGTACTAATAAGTACAAATACTATTTAAGTACAACTTAAATATATTTTCCAAAATAGCACACTTTAAGTATACTTATGATTAACAGGGCTTCAAGTATCCTAAAGTATACTCAAGTATTCAAAGATTAAATATAATTAGTATATATATTTTTCGTCTGGCATGTCTGTGATGCCGATGATACTCAACTATACCGATGATACTCAACTATACCGATGATACTCAACTATATCTGCCGATGATATTCAACTATACCGATGATACTCAACTATACCGATGATACTCAACTATATCTGCCGATGATACTCAACTATACCGATGATACTCAACTATATTGATGATACTCAACTATACCGATGATACTCAACTATACCGATGATACTCAACTATATCGATGATACTCAACTATATCTGCCGATGATACTCAACTATACCGATGATACTCAACTATATCTGCCGATGATACTCAACTATACCGATGATACTCAACTATATCTGTCGATCAAGCCAGATGAAACCCACCAGGTCGCCAAACTTCAAGCGTGTCTTGACCGCCTTTTTTTTCACCTACGGTACATCTCAAAGATCCGGCACATCCTGTCTCAACGCGATGCAGAAACATTGATTCACGCATTTGTTACCTCAAGACTGGATTACTGTAACTCCGTATTATCAGGCTGCTCCGGTAAATCCCTTGGATCTCTCCAACTGATCCAGAATGCTGCAGCTCGTGTACTAACGAGGACGCGGAAGAGAGATCACATTACTCCTGTACTAGCTGTTCTCCACTGGCTTCCTGTAAGATCGAGAATCATATTTAAAATCCTTCTCCTTACCTACAAAGCCTTAACTGGTGATGCACCATCATATCTTAAGGACCTTATAGTGCCATATTACCCCACGAGAGCATTATGCTCACTGAATGCAGGGTTACTTGTGGTTCCCAGAGTCTTAAAAAGTAGGTTGGGGGCTAGAGCTTTCAGTTATCGGGCTCCTCTTCTGTGGAATCAGCTTCCACTTTCAGTCCGGGGGGCAGGCACAGTCACCTCATTTAAGGGTAGACTTAAGACTTTCCTCTTTGATGGCGCTTATAGTTAGGGCTGTTTCAGGCTTATAGTTAGGGCTGGCTCAGGTTTGCCCTAGTCTAGCCCCTAGATATGCTGCTATAGGCCTAGACTGCTGGGGGACATCTTAGGATACACTGAGCTCCTCCTCTCCTTCTCTTCCTCTTTCACTCCTCCTCTCCTCCTCTCCTCTTCACCTCTTCTTTCTCTCATTCTGGATAAATGATTGTCTCTTCAACGCATGTTATTAACTCTACTTTCTTTTTCCATGGATTCGTGGCTGCCTGGACCCCGGTCCTCCCCCCTGGCCCTGCTGATGCAACCATGGCCCTGTTGATGCAACTGGCCTGGAGCCGGTCCTGCCAGCTGCCATGGCCCTGCTTTCTCCTCTCACTGCCCCTGGGATGCCCCTCCTCTCTACCTCCTTCTGCTTAATGGGTCGTGGCTATCTGGATCATGGACCATGCCTACTACTCATTATATGAATAATTTCTGTCACATTCATTGAATGTGCTGTAACTCTGTTACGTTATTCATTCTGGCCACATGACATCTATTGCTTCTGTCCATTCGGGGAGAGGGATCCTCCTCTGTTGCTCTCCCTCAGGTTTCTTCCCCTTTTTTCCCTGTGAAAGGGTTTTTACGATCTTTATTGGGGGAGTTTTTCCTGATCCGATGTGAGGTCCTGGGACAGGGATGTCATGTGTACAGATTGTAAAGCCCTCCAAGGCAAACTGGTATTTGTGATGTTGGGCTAAATAAAATAAACTGAATTGAATTGAATTGATGTTCTTCACATCTCAACCACCAAACTGACCTCTGACCTGCCAGCATCCATAATGTTATTATTATTATTATTAATAATAATAATAATAATAACTTTATGTATACAGCAGCTTTAAAAACAGAGTTTACAAAGTGCTCTACAGAGAAGCAAAGCATAGTCACATAACGTCAATACCGGTAAACAAACAAAACATTGAAGGCAACGAATACAAGAACACAGAACAAATAAACACAAAGAACAAATGGAACATAAAATAAATAAATACATAAAATAAACAAACAAAACAGGGGAACAGACGGTGGACTGGTCTACCTGTGAGGTGGTCAGTGATCCAGGAGATGGTGGACTGGTCTACCTGTGTAGTCAGTGATCCAGGAGACAGTGGACTGGTCTACCTGTGAGGTGGTCAGTGATCCAGGAGATGGTGGACTGGTCTACCTGTGAGGAGGTCAAGGAAGCTAAGAAGAGCTACACTGATCACCTGGAGAAAAAAGTGTTCATCCAACGACCCCTCGTCCGTTTAGAGAGACCTGAAGTTCTCACGGACTACAGGAGACCATCACCCCACTGAGGACTTCACCCACTGGCTGACGAGCTGAATGTCTTCCATTGCAGGTTTGAACAGCTCACTTCCACCTCACCCGACTGCCCCATCATCAACAACCACCTCCACGCTCTGCCTCCCCTCTCCATCCGACCCCCCACTGGCACTGAGGACCTGAGAAGAGGACGTGTCTTTCCCAGACAGAAGATCAGGAAGCCTCCGGGTCCGGGGGCTGCTCTTAGGTCTAACAGAAGTACAACGGCGCTCTAGAAATTGGCCTAAAATTTGATAAAAACAGAGGGATCAAACTCCAGTTTCTTTAACGGAGTTTGGACCGTAGCATGTTTAAAAATAGATGTCTAGGCAACATTTATTGGGAGCTATTTATGATCAATAAAATACTGGGCCCAACAGTGCCGATAACCTCTTTGAGAGATTTAGTGGGAATAAAATCAAGGCTGCATGTGGTGGGTTTCATGTGAGGTATGACTTCAGATCAAAAGACAACTATACAGTTCAAAATGACTAAAATGGCTTTGAATGTTTCTCCTGGCATGTAGAACACGGGTTTGGGGTAATGTGTTGTCTTATTTCCTTTCCTTTATTAATAAAATACTTAAAAAAACTTCTAACATCTCTTGTGAGGCCTCAGTAAAATGACAGAGTTCATGACCTTGAATAAAACTCTGGGGTTCGAGTGATTATCTGAAATGAAACTGGATTAGAAGGAAGCTGTTGCTTCTTTAACGGCCTTTATTCTTCATTGCATCTTTCCAAATCTCATCAAATACATGTAGGCCAGTTTGTTTTCCATTTTCTTTCCTTTCTCCTCCACTCTCTGGGTGGATTCATTTATCTGTGGGCTTCTATATGACCTTGTTGACCTTGTAGGGAGCAACAGAGTCCAGGACAGTCTGACAGGTGTGATTAAAGAAAGGAGACCAGCAGTGAAACGCTCTGAAGACATGGAGGTAAACACAGGGTTCATACACAGTCTGACCAGTGGGTTTCATGACTTTTCCATGACTCTAAACTAAATATCCATGATGAACATTTAGTGAAATCTGGGTGCAAACAGTAAAAAGTGAGTAAATGTAGTATTTAAACTAACAATGAGAACACAAAGCATACAGTAAACCTTAAATGACTCAAATGAATGAGACAATAGTTTGATTAAAAGAATAAACATTTATATAGATGCCTGTATGTATGCCTGCTTATATTTTGAGTCTTTCTTTAAAAAGCATATTCATTATTTCAAACTCAGCGTAAATAAACGACATGAACACATGAATATAACACATTTACATGACTTTTACTACACTTTGGGATTTAATTTAAGGACTTTTCCAGGCCTGGAAATAACCATTTTAAAATTCCATGACTTTTCCAGGTTTTCCATGACTGTAAGAACCCTGTTTTAAAACCACCTCAATAAGAATGTTGTCATACTGAGACATGAAATAAGTTAAATGATCTGTAACCTCGTGGATAAGAATACTGTACTTTGGCAACAGGACTACAGTCTCCCTCAGATAACCATGTCTCTGTGAGAATAAATGAAAAGTCCAGTTTGTTACAGGTAATAAAATCATGGCATAAAAAATACTTTTTATTGAAGGATCTGATATTTAAAAGACCCACATTTGCTAGATTGCTATTATTTGCACATATAAGGGACGTAGTAGAGGAACTAATGAGATGACTGTAATGATCACGACACTGAGCTGCAGCAGTAATAAAAGAAGCTGCAGGGTGGAGTCGTGTCTGTGGTGCAGAGTCCATGTTCTCTCACTGCTTCTGGTCCTTCTGTTCAGGTGGAGGCTATATCTGTAACACATGCATTACACAGAACTACGGTGTTAATAAGCCCAATTATGTAGCAAATGAAATCAATTCAAGTTGATAACATTGTATAACAAACGCGTTAGTTGAGTTTTTAACAACCCCAATAAGTTATTTGCACAACTAAATATACCCATCCCCTTGTTCTTGATATATATTTACAAAAGGAGGGAAATGCTAATAGTATACAAATATATGTATAGAAATGTGAGGACAGTATATTGCACAATGAGCATGGTAGTGACTGTACGCACTTGCACTTGGCTGTTTTTATTATTCATATATATCTGCAGTTCATATCCACTGTTTATATTGTCTACATTGTCTTTATCCAGCACGTTGTACTTGTACTGCTCTCTTTTGGTCAGATATTAAACTGCATTTCGTTGTCTCTGCTACGACAACAAAGTTGAATCTGAATCTGATGGCGTCTCAGAGAATGAGCTTCAACCCCTTTTTGTAACAAAATGCATTAAAACACATTTATGGAACGCTGTGATGAGGAGGTGGTTTTCTTTAAGCATAATTAACCTCATCTGATTCATTTATTTAACTTTAATAGAGGCGAGGCGATATACCTCCCCTCATGTGAGGGGCCCAGACTTCTGTATGTTTCTGTTCGTTTATTGTCAATATTAAGTAGTATTTTTACCCGACTTAATGTTTTTATGTTTACTAGTAACCTGCTCTGCTTTTTTATTGTAAATATTAAGTAGTATTTTCCCCCTACTTCATATTTGTATGGTTACTACTAGTAAACATAAAAATATGAAGTATGGGGAAATACTACCAGGAGAGGTTTACTAGTAAATTACTAGTAACCTGCTCTATTTTGTAAATATTTAGTATTTCCCCTACTTAATGTTTTTATGTTTACTAGTAACCTGCTCTGCTATTTTATTGTAAATATTAAGTAGTATTTGTACCCTACTTAATGTGTTTATGTTTACTAGCAACCTGCTATCCTTTATTGTAAATATGTAGTATTTCCCATACTTCATATTTTTGTTTACTACTAGTAAACACAGAAATATGAAGTATGGGGAAATACTACTAGGAGAGGTTTACTAGTAAATTAGTATTAGTATAGTATTTCCCATACTAAATATGTTTGCTAGTAACGTGCTCTGCTATTTTATTGTAAATATAGTATTTCCCTTACTTCATATTTTTATGTTTACATTTATCTGATGCTTATCTGCTCTTTTATTGTAAATATTAAGTAGTGTTTTTTCCCTACTTAATGTGTTATATTTACCTGCTTGCCTCTGTGGGATGAATAAAGTATATGTCCACCTATCTATTAATAACTGCATCCAGCCAAAACGTCTCTTTACAAATCCAGAAGCAACCAGATTGTTTGATTTAATATACAAAATTTTATTACAAAAAAAAAAAAAAAAAAATTCTACATGACATTTTTTTTTCTTGAAAGTTCCACTTTAAAAATGGCTTCAAACATTTTAACCCAAACTACAGATAACTTGGTAGTAAAATGACAGTGAAGAGACGGCACCAGACAGGAAACACGAGCAGTGCTGCCAGAAACAACACGCGTTTTTTAACTATCGATTTGCTGCTGTCCACGACTCGTACACAAAGTTTCAGTCCATTGTATTTTTCACAGGAAGTTCATATCTAGCTGCCCGTTAAAGATAGCAAGGAGTTTTCTTAGATGTAACAAACGAGTTTAGCAGAAAAAAACGTTAAAAAAAAAATTTAAAAAAAGGGGGAGGGGGGCCTAAAGTTACAAAATAAAAACTAAAACAACCTGAATGTGAAAAGGTAATAATACAGGTCTGGTACTCTGCAGACCGACAGGGACAGCAGGCTACACTGTTTGAATCATCCACGCGACGCTTTTTTTTTTTTTTTTGGGGGGGGGGATCTAAACAATGCATGGCAAACAAATTCACATCGTGTTTTTTTTTTTTTTTTTTTTTTAAACATACACACAAACAGTTTAGTCATCATAGTCATCGTCATCTTCCTCGTCGTCATCTTCCTCCTCGTCGTCGTCATCATCGTCATCAACGGGTTCTGCTTTCTTGGGAGCGGGCCTGCCGCCGCCGCCGGTGCCGCTCTTCTTGCCCACGTCGTTTTTGCCCATGCCGCATCTGGCTTTGTACGCCGCGACGTCCTTCTCGTACTTCTCCTTCAGAATGGCCGCCCGGGCCTCGTAGGGGACCTTGTCTTTCGACGTCTGCGTAGACCAGAACTCCCCCAGCTTCTTGGCGATGCCGCCGATGGAGATTCCCGGGTTCTCCTCTTTGATTCTGGGACGGTGATCGGAGCAGAACACAAAGAAAGCGGAAGGTGGCCTTTTGGGTGCGTTGGGGTCCTTCTTCTTCTTGCCTTTGCCGGGAGCCCCTTTTGGCGGGATGTAGGTCTGCATCTCTCGGTCGTACCGGACCTTGTCGTTCTTCGCCTTATCCTCGAACTTCACCTTATCTTTCGCTGAGATGGTCTTCCAGCTCTCGGAGCATTTTTTGGAAAACTCCGCGAAGCCAACGCTGGTTCCCGGGTGCTTCATTTTGTGCTCCTCGCGGCAATTCGCAACAAAGAACGCGTATGAAGATGTCCTTCCTCTCGGCTTGTTCGGGTCCTTAGTCATGGCTGTCATTGATCTGTTTTCGGTTAGACGAGTTGTAAACGACTGAACAAGGGGAAAACAGCCCGATTGTTTTGTCACTGTCTGCGAAGGCGAACTAACTTAACTCCCCGGAAGTCACGTCTTACCCGACCGCAAGGTTCTTTTTACGATCTCATGAACGGTGCACCGCTTTAATGGTCCGGCCGGAACAACTGTCCCATCAGCGTCTGTTCCGCCCCGCTTCGTGACGCAACCGAAATTAAAAAACGGAATTCAGACCGTTTTTATTATTTAAAATGATAAAATAATTGAACAGTCGGATGAAATACGAACCTAGATAATTATTTTATTTGTAAAGTAATTTCTAACATGTTTTTTAAAATTACATTTGAAATTTAAACGGCCGTTTCCGGTATCCTAGTCACGTGGGTATATCTTTCTTCTTCGTCTTTGAGGTTTTACGGCAGTTGGCACACGGTTGCACTACCGCCGCCTTCCGGATTCTTCGAGTCATTGAGATGAATCTTCATTGAAGCGCCGTCTATTTGTCAGCAAATTGGTCCTCAAAAGGTTTCATGTGTTCAGAAAACCACCAGTTAGTCAAAATTAAACAGGACGAAGTATAACAGATAAGATCAAATACAAATAATCCTTTATTAATCCCGCAGCAGTGCACACAAGAGACACCTGGTAAAATAAAAAACAAGTAATATAAATCAACAGTAAAACAGTAATAAAAACAGGGATTAATCCACAATAGCAATATTCTATATGCAGACAGAATAAAATGTATACGCATGTATTTGTTTTGCACCAGTTGAAGTGATTGAAGTGATTAAAGTGAACGAAGTGATTGAAGTGTTTTTTCTACAGCTGCTTGTGCAGCCGGACAGCAGCAGGGAGAGATGGGCAGTATTTAAAGTACTTGTATTTGAAATACATATTTCAATTACTTTTGAGTATTTTGTAATTTGTATTTGATCAGGCCAATAACAAACATCTACCGTAATTTGTAACAAAATACTTTAGAGTGCAGTAATTTTGTATTTAAAATACTCAAAATACTTTGATTGAACACGACCCTCCCCTCTGCAGCTCCGGTTGAGAGACTGTTCTCGTTTGCAGGAATAATATTCCATCCACACGGCAGGCGGTTAACACCAGAAATATTAGAAAAGTTAGTTGATCTTAAAGGCAACTAAACTGGCGTCTCAGAGGTTGGGCATAATAACCAAAGTGGAAGGATCATTATGTCATAAAGATGTCAGTGTGAACCTGTATGAGACACTTAACACTGTAATATAGAACTATATGGCTACCATGCCTCTGGCCAATGTACAGTAAAAGAGAAGTAGAAGGCTACTCACTTGTTAAGTTGTTCACTTTTGTATTGATTTACTATTTACCTTTTATTTTTATTCATTTTTCTGTGCAGAACTTGATGTACAGTCATTTATTTAGTCTCTTTACCTGTATAACTGGTTTTAATTATATATTTTTGCTTTTATAGTATACATAGGCCTAATGTGTGATGCTATTCATGTGTGTGTGTGTGTGTATGGACTGTTGAGTCGCATTAATAAATATATATAAATCATCAAGTGGTTGTCTTTAGCTTTGCTTAGTTACACTGACATTCTGTGACTGTTCTTCCTTTTTGTGGGGTTCACCAGAGCTTTGTGTGTGTATATATATATATATATATATATATATATATATATATATATATATATATATATATATATATATATATATATATATACAGCCCCAAACCTGAATGCTCTGCTATACCAAATTGTGAGAAAATGGAAAATCCAGAAAAAAAGTATTTCCTATATTTTAAATACAAAATACATCAACATTTGTTACATTTTCTGGCACCAGTATTTTGCATTTTATTTTAATTCATTTATTTGAGGGGTATTTGGTATTTTTAATCAAAATACATTTTGATGATGTATTTTTGCCCATCTCTGGTAGCAGGGGAAAAGGATTTGCGGATCCCAAACATGTCATTATTTGTCCAGTTTTCGGCAGTGAGGTTCCGTAGGTCGTTGTGACGTCAGCTGATGGTTTGTAGAACGCAGTTTTAACGCCTCTCGTTCTGCCATCTTGGTTTTTATGCAACCAGTGAACAGAAGTGATCATATTGGGACAGCGGAGGAGCCACGCCATGATAGAGACCTGTCAATCACCTTGTAGCCCCGCCCTAAAGCGTCCCCTGCTTTATGGTCTGTTTGACTCTAAATGACCATAATGTACTAAATGAACATCATGCTGTATTGAAGAAGACTTGAAACTAGAGATTGAGACATAAACTCATGTTTACAATGTTTACTGAGGGAATACATCAAGAGAAGTAGAGTCACTTATATAGACTTCTATACAACCAGAGGAGTCGCCCCCTGGTGGTCAGGAGAGAGAATGCAGCTTTAACACATGAATCATGTACTTCTATACAACCAAAGGAGTCACCCCTGGTGGTCAGGAGAGAGATTGCAACTTTAACACATGAAGCATATACTTCTATACAGCCAGAGGAGTCGCCCCTGATGGTCAGGAGAGAGAATGCAGCTTTAACACATGAAGCATAGACTTCTATACAACCAGAGGAGTCACCACCTGGTGGTCAGGAGAGAGATTGCAACTTTAACACATGAAGCATATACTTCTATACAACCAGAGGAGTCACCCCTGGTGGTCAGGAGAGAGATTGCAACTTTAACACATGAAGCATAGACTTCTATACAACCAGTTTTACATTTGACTGGTTTACTCTGAATCCCAGGAAAAGTGTATTAAAACACAGCGAGTTGTAACCGCAATATTAACTTTTCCCAATTTAATAACATGAACAAGAAACAGAGGGAAGCACAACAAAAATGCTGAAAGAACGTTTTAATAGAAGCCCAGAGACAAGTGAAAATGGAAAACGTAGATCTGAGTGTCGATACAGATGAAACTTATCAAACATTGAATATAAATCAAAACTCATGAAACAAAAGCAGTAACAAGTGTTGAAAGAAACATGAATATTACCTGCAGTGAACATGAATAACGTGTTAAGGCACTAGAATAACTCATTCAGGAGGAAAGCGTTGAACTCAGACACCATAAACGTATTAAACCCTAATAATAATAATAATAAATACATCATACGTGTGAAGCATACTGATGGAAACGCCAGCAAACAATTCATTAAATAATCGATTGACAATAGATTCATAAGCACCTGCTTTTGATAATCGATAGTTTATCTAAGTATCATCGTCTGATTATCTTTAAGTTTATTAAACACCATCTTTTTATTTTTTACTGAACAATTAATTGATTAAGGGAAGTAATAAATAACTTTAGTTGCAGACGTTGTTCTCATATCCAGAATGTCTCACTTCAAATTTATACTTTGGTATTTGGAAGTGAGAAAGTTATTTGAATTTTAAATGTTAGTACATTATTAGCAAATGTCGTGAAACTAGTTATACTGAGAAACTAGCAAGAGAAAGCTAGATTCCTTCAGGCCACGCCCCCCAATAGCCACGCCCCCAGAATTATCATCAAGAACAACAAATGTGGGTTTTGTTAGCACTCACTGCTAACAAGCTAGTTACACGCTAACATGCTGTTAAAGCGAGCAGCTGCTGGAAGCAACTTATTCTTCATTTTTTTAAATTTAATTTATGAATTGCTGCCGGGACGTAAAGCGAAATTTCATCAAATATAAAACTAGTTAAATACTTTGAAAGCTGTAACACAGTCTGGCGATACTTTATATTTTTATGATTGATAATAAAAACCCATGCATTAAAGCTTAATATCTTTGTGTTTAATAGAGCTCAATTAAAAACATAAACACTAGTTTCTTTCCACTAAATTTGTATTCATCCGCCAATGAAAATAGTTCCTGACTAATGCTCTACTTCCTGAACTTTTGTCTTTCTGTTAATATTTTAAGGTCATTTTCAAGGTTAATTGTCATTAAATAAAAGGAAATAAGAGTCTTACTTAAAAATAATCTTTTCGGTTGACTCGACTATTATAAACAATAAAATACTTGGTAATATTTGGGGCGGACTTTAGTTTCTACTCTTACAATGTGAAGAGTTAAGTTTGAATAAAAGAACATTTGTGTTATCAATTGTTTTTAAAGCATGATAAATACACCTTACATTACACAGAACTAACTGATGGTTCACCGCCAGACTGCGGTCCCTGAACGCATCGTCTCTTTAAACGAACCACGGCTTTTAAGTTGGTGGTAAAATGAAAAGTTCAAGATGAAAAATGGAAACTATATGGAGAAAATGATTTTTTTTATCGGTGAAATCAACATGATTTGATTGAAACCAAAAAGCACAGAAGAACATTTCCCCCGTTATCAGTATAAAAAGTTACAAATGTGGAAGATTCACGAGGAGGAAAAGTCATCGACGTCATAATAAACAACGCCACATTTTCAATGAGAGGAATCATAGAAAAAGAATAGATACTGTTGATATATAAAGATGTTTTTTGAAGTATAAAAGCTTTTTATAATAGTCATAGATTCACAAAGATATCCGGTCGGTACAGTGGCTTAAAACGCACAACGGCATAGAAAAATAAAGCACCATGTATATATATATATATATATATATATATATATATATATATATATATATATATATATATATATATAGTAGTCATAGTTATGTAGTCATAAAACCCCAAAATATACAAACACACATGTGGAGAATGATACAACGTTTTGTGGAAAACTGTCAACAGTAGTGTTGCAACAAAAAAAAATTACAAATCTGACGTTTTAACCACAGAAACATGTTCATTGTTATTAAAAGAGGCTGTTTTGGTCGCGGATCGGTTAACCAGGAAGTTGAATTACTGAACGATTTCTTCTTCTACTCTCCTTTTTCCTGCGTTGCACCTTCATACTCGAGATGTTTGGTTGTCGTCTATAAAAACACAATATGGATATAAATAAAGCTGGAACTTGGCAGATGTGTTTGAGGTCGTGATGAAGGAGAGGCAGCAGTACAGCGTCTGACCACCAGATGGCACCAGACTTTTAAAACAAAAGCACATAGCATGCTTTCATAACCTCATTTAGGGGATCATCATCCAAAATGTTATGTAAAGATTGTACAACACATCGATATCGGAGTTTTCATTGTTAGAATGCAGTTATCGGTGTAATCGTATAAAAAAATCCAGTATTTCTCCGGCCTTCCGGGTGGTGAACGTGGAACTCTTCAAGCTTTTATTCGCGTCGTCTTCTCACGACCGTCGGCAGGAAGTTCAGATCTTCTTTTAGCCGAAACGAGACCGACGAGGAAAAGCTATCGGACCCTTGAAAAGAACCTTTCTTCACTTCCCTACTTTGATTTCAGACGGATACGAGTCCAGAACCAGACCTCGGCTCCGGTCCGAGCGCCGCCCCTCCCCCTCCCCCGCCCTCTGGGTCTTGGCGATGTCGCTAGCGATCGCCAGCGCCCCGCCCTTCAGGAAGCGGACGAAGTTCTCGCCGACCAGCGGCCCCATGGCGTACAGGCCCGGCCCGTCCGCCGCCAGCACCTTGTTGGTGAACGGGTCGACCTCCACCGGGTTCCTCCGGCACGTGATGGTCTCCTCGGGGTTGACGCCGAGCGTGCGGCCGTTGTCCTCCAGGAAGGAGAGGTTCGGGTGGGCGCCGATCAGAACCAGCGCCTTGGAGATCTGGACCACCGTCCGCCGGCCCGAGTCCGACTCCAGGACGCACTTCCGGTCGGGTCGGAACGCCGCGACCCTGTAGCGCGGGAAGCTGAGGTAACCCGGGTAGGAGGAGGAAGAGGAGGAGGAGGAGGGGGAGAGGGGAGGGAGGGAGGAAGGGCTGGACGGGTCATGGAGGTTCTGGGCTCGGTTCTGCGGTGAAGGAGGGTCCGGCTCGTACTGCTGCTGAGTCATCATCTGGTGGACCTGGACCACACAGAGGGACAAGAGTGGGTTCCGAGTGACTTCAGGGGTCGACGTTGAAACATTTAAATTAAAGTTCCTTCACAAAGCGACACCGGGAACAACACATCCGTTGGAATCGGTGAGCTTGAACGC
>NC_136593.1:3433504-3448504 GCF_910589615.1 Taurulus bubalis | reverse complement strand
CTGACTTTTGATTTTGTAAGAAAAAAACTGTTACTCGGAAATCTGCGCAACACTTCCTGCGGCGGCTGATGTCAACACTTTCTAAGAACAACAATGGATGTGCGATCGTCTTCGACAACCTGCTGCTAAAGTCAAGCTGTGAATATTGATCCTGGACTGAAGCGCTCCTCCTTTATCCATTTTCTTTGGCAAAACGTGCCCTTATTTGTAATATATATATTACATATATGATATATGTATATGTATGTATTAGTTTTCATCTAGTGGTGCTTGAATGTCTCGTCATGTTTTTACTTCATAGTTACCTTGTAATGCTGCCGAGAGTGTGAGAGCGGTTGTTTTTTTTTGGTGCGTTCGGGTGCTTGGGAGAAGGTAGGAAAAAGGGGAGTTGTGCTATGTCATACTGTAGTTATCTACACATCTACTCGCCTCTCCTTTGAGGGTTTTTTTTTTTTTTTTAATGCTGTATAATCAAAAAGACAAAGTGCAATCGTGTTTTCTTACCGATGATCACGACGGGCAAAATCTCTCCGGGGATAATTTCTTTATCGTGACGATCCATTTTTATCTGAGGAGAGAAAGACATTATTATTATTATTATTATTATTATCATCATCATCCATCAAGATAACGTCCATTATCGCCGCTGTTATCCAAGAGAAAGTAGAGCAGGGGTGAATTAGTTAATCATTGTCAACGGCACAATGGTCAGTCAGTACATTTCCACTGACCTCTGACTCTCACACACACACACACACACACACACACACACACACACACACACACACACACACACACACACACACACACTGAGATAAAAGGCAGAAGGCGCAACAATTACATGTTTATTGTCCCGCAGATACAAAATATTTTTTGTATGTTTCACTATAAACAGCGTTGGAACCCAACAGACTGGAAGTGGGATTAAAGACATGACACATGTCACATGACACATGTCACATGACACACGAGGTTTGACCACACACACAACCGCTTTGTCTGCTCGTCATATATAATCACAACGTGCACGTCCACTTCAATATTCGCCTCATTCACGTCTGGTGTGATTGGGAGGGGTGTGTGTGTGTGTGGGTGTGTGTGGGTGTGTGTGTGTGGGTGTGTGTGTGTGTGTGGGTGTGGCTGCTACATTTATCAGCAATTGAGGCATGCAGAGAACAACGTGACTGAACATGAACACGTTATTTATTACACGGCTGTCTACGTCCTTGACATTGACAAAACTTTCCAGGTTTAGCCATTTTCCCCCCAAAAAACTTGTAAACCGCCGTTTTTAGACTCCGAGACTTTTCCAGGATCACGAGATTACAAACCGTTTAATAAACAGACGAGATTCAAACTTTCGGTTATTGATATTCTGAAATGAAAGCAACGTTTGTCATTGTATCTTCTGCACAAACATTGCACACTGTTAAAGCTCATTGTTCACTGTCCTGTCGTTTCAAAACACACACACACACACACACACACACACACACACACGGGTAAAGGATTAAGAGCACACTGATCACGATGCTGACCGTGATCTAACTAGGGACGGGGTGAGACGAGGGAAAACAATCTGCCGAGTCATGCAGAAAGTAAAACATGAGGCGTGCGAAACGAATGAAGGGAGGAGGAGGGAGGGGAAGGGAGGGTGGGAAAGGAGGAGGGAGGGCAGAAAAGAGGAACAAGACAGAGAGATGTTGAGGAAGAGATAAAAAAGAGGGTTACATAAGAGCAGAAGTTGGCAACAAGCCCAGAGGTTGTTTGTTTAGAGGTTGCTTTCCCCTAAATTCTTCAGGCAGCGGACGCTGCAGTGAAAGAGGAGACCAACGCCTCAGGACATTTCCCCGTCATCTTGTTCTGAGTGTAAGATGTGGGGTCTTCTTTCTGGATGCAGAACCTGCATGTCAGACCGGTTCCCCTTCTCGGTTTATGGGAGGATGAACCTGTTTTAATTAGCTCGCTGCACCAAATTTTTAAAATGAGCCGAACGTCTGCAGCAATGTCGTCATTATCAGGTTGCGTGGTGACGATGACTCAGCACTTTGGTTGAGATACAACAGTATTTTGGTGATGGCACAAAGTCTGTCGCGATATTAAAATGGATTTGATTCAATCCGGCGTCCTGCGATCAATAGGAGAGGATATCTACATTTATACCAACTTTTTATTTGTTTAAAGCAGATAAAATATGACATGAAGCTCTTCCTGACATTTAATTAAAAAATAAAATCTGATGACGTATCTCTCGCACAATCTGCACATTACCACCACTTCAAGACCTCGGCAGCAGATTAGGAATTTAAATAAAGATTCATTGAAATAAAATAAAAACACATTCAATGACTATGACCTTCACAACAAATAATATATATATAGAAAGAGGTTTTTTTTGCTACAGCAGTATTTATAGACACAGGTAAAGGTGAATAATTATATGAATGAATATGTATCTTCTCTTTTACTGAGAAAGAAACTTAAATATTTAGGAATCAGTACCAGTTTAGACAACTTTTTTTCTTAAATTATTATGATGTTATTAAAGAAATGTTAATACATTCCTTAAAGAAAAGGTATCCAAAAATAATAATAATGTTTTCTTATTGGCACGAAACCAATTTCTAACAACGCCACGTCGTCTTTTACTTTATGGGTTTGTCTGATGGTGAAAAGCAAACAAAGAATTCACACAAAAAATGAAATAAATAGCAAAAAAAAGAATGTTGGATCACATTTAAAAGTTTGAAGCTGTGTGACAGAGTGTTTTTTTTATCCATGACATGAAGTTGCAATTTTGCAAAAACATTGCAGAAGGAAGATCCGGCCCTTTGCGGTCACAGGGGTCATATTCCTCTGCAGCAAATATAGCAAAGCCCAGAGTCTTATCCAGCTGCTGGGGTTATTTTTAATACACAAGCTGTCTTTTATTTTATTTTATACGCGACGCCCCTGTGACTTCACATGGCACCAGCAGCGGTGGCGTCTTGGAGGACATCTGCCGACTGCGCCGGTCAAACCGCTAATGAGATTTTAATGATCTGCCCCACTGAACACATGCTGGGATCTGTGACAGCGGCCCAGTCCAGTAAACCCAACAAACTGGTGTGTAGTTGATACGGGTGCTCGTCTAGCAGATACTTTATGACGATGGTGCTGCAGAAAACACTGTATTTGCATAATGATCTGTTGTACTGACCGTAAAAAATGTAAAAGAACAGGTTTATTTTCCAGCTACGTACTTGTACTCCACTACATCTCAGAGGCACATGTTGTACTTTTACTGTACTGCGCTACATTTGATTGGATTTCTTTAGTTACTTGGCAGATTGAGCTTATTACTGCGAAGTAAAATAAACAAATGCATCTTGATGTATTTAAACATCCATGCAATTAGCCCCACGTCTACCAGCTGAAACACTAAAGTAAATAATTATTAACTTTCTTAACAGTATTCTTAAAAAAAAGGACCATTCTGCATTTTTAATACTCTATTCTGCTTTAAGTAAATTGTAATGTTAATACTTTTGTACTTTTACACAAGTACACGTCTTAAGTATTTTGTTTAACTTTTACTCAAGTTTAGGAAGAGGACTTCGAGGACACCTTGCAGTGAACTCAGCGTTCACTTGTGTTTAACTTCAGTGAGGAAGTATTCAGTAGTAATACTTTTAAAATACTTCCCAACAAGTAAAAGCAGGCCTCTGCAGTAAAAACCCTACTCAAGTACAGTAGTACTCACTAGGCTTTTTCTACTCACTTTGTGACCTCTGTCTGTAAAAAGTACTATATAATACATTTATATATGGGGCTTCTTTGGGTGGGTTTTATTGTTAAAAAATATATTTATTAACACATTATTAATATATATTAATGAGCTTATGCGGTATTCGATTGCCTCTCACGGCTCTCAACATGTCTACCGCGAGCCGGCTATCAGCTGTAACCAGCTAGCAAGTGAGGCAGGCTCACGTGCACTAAAAAAAGCACGCGCGGTTTGCCCGGCTATGTAAACAAAGAGCGGGGAGACGCTCCCACGACCACGCGCACACGCTTTTATCTTCACGGTGACTTCATCCTCTCATCGCCAACGGTCGTTTTAACCACTGTATTAATGTTCAGAATGTTTACAAATAGCTCCGGTAAGTAAAGATGTCACCGGTTTACCGGGTAATACCGGCGGGTTCCCGCCGGTATGTGACTGGATATGTGTACGCGCGCGCACACACACAGAAGCACCCGCCCACCCGCCGGCTCGCGCTGACGTGACTCACGCAAAGCGGTCACGTCAGCGCGAGCCGTTTTACTGTACACGTTTGAAGCTAACGGCTCCTTTCGGAACGTCCGCTTTTCAACGCACGCGCCACTTGCTTGTAAATCAAAGAGGACGATTTACTCACACGGGTGTCTTTCCCCGGTGATGCCGGCTCTCTGTGACCTTCCTTTCGGCTATCAGAAGGAGAAATTAGTCTGTTAATGTCTTCTTCGGCTCTGTGTCTCATTCCTCCACGCTCTTTATTCGGTTTCTTCCGTACATGTGCGACGCGAATTAAAAAAAAACCCTCTAACTGCCGCTCAGAGCTGCACATTCACAGATTATATATATACTGCTGCTGCCGAGTCCAGCCCCGCGGACCAATCAGAAGCGACCTCTGCTGCCGGCACTGTATCTCTCTCTCTCTCACTCACACTCTCTCTCGCTCTCTCTCTCCCCCCTCACCCGCGATGTCGTCAGAAAAACAAAGTTCGTCTATGTATGCGAGGAGAAGACACGAGGACGACATAACCCACGGAAGTAGCCTAGGGCTCCTGTTCGGTAACAGATATTGAAGATACTTTACTTACGACAAAGATTTTCTGTAGATAACATACTGCAGATGTATTTCAATGTGTGTGTGTAGTTTAGGCTATCTTAACTTTTCAGCACAATACTAATTCGGAAAAAAAACACAATTCTAATGTATATTATTTTGGTCGCGGTGGTGGTTTCCGGAAATGTAAACGCAGTGGGCGCTCTGTTTTTCTTCTCCTCTCAGATGGTCAGAGCCTCTTATAATGAGAAGTGGGTAAATTTTTCCATCAGCCACTTGGGCCTTGACTTAAATATTTCAACAACCTTTTGATGAATATACATGGAACACATATTCACGGTCTCCAGAGGATAGATCTCACTGGCTCGGGTGTTTCCCTGATATTTTGTTTAGCGTAAAAAAAAAAACATGGCAACGGCTATAATCCAAAACTCAAGGCTTCAAAACATCAGTCCACACACTGACGGTTGATGATGTCACGATGACTACATCTACTTATTATTATATTATTATACTTCTTAGTCTCTAGTATACTCAGCTGTATGCAAATGACTAAATAATGAACCTCATGTTGCAGCAAGAGGAAAAGTCATCGTTTGAGACCCATGAATGTCGGTGTAAAATCAATTAATTGTTCAAATATTTCAGTCTGGATCGAAGTGATGGACCGAACATTTCCACCAGCGTGGCTAGCAAATATAAATGTGGATGCGGCATGAAACAATGGAGCCTTTATGAGAAACACACGCGGTCTGAATCAGAAAGGCAGACATAAGGAGGCCTCTGGGAGAATGAAATAAAAGAAATGTGCAAACAGCTGGAAGACATTTGACTTGCAGATGTGGCGTGAAATGCATGCAAGCAGTTTGTGTGTGAGAGGCAGCTGAGGACATGGAATTGGACTCAATGCACCGATGGCACGTTGCCATCAGTGCATTCACACCTTTTATCCGGTTCCAGAGGTTTTGTGAGGCCTCTCACACACTGAAATGACTTTTCTTTCTGTTGGAGGAGGACAAGATGTTAAAAAAAAATTGTACGGGTCCACAGATCGCCTCTGAAATGAGGATTCATCTGTGTTTAAACTGCTTGTTTAATTTAAGGAACCATAAATTGCTCAAAATTATCTGTTGTAAACATGTGGTTAATCTGGCTGTTAACAACCGACTGAATTTATAGAAATCTGTCATCCTTTATTTATTTATTGAACTCCTCCCTTCAGCGTTAAGCGTGTAGAAAGTTTAATTGGAACACTTTCATTAATTGTATTATTATATATTAGTATTAGGATTATTTTACTTTGATTTGTACTACAAGTGTAGTAGTATTTTGGGGATTTTCTGTAGTGTAAAATCCCCTGAAACTATAGTATATATATTTATATATTTATGTTATATTTAGCTTAGAACGAGCCCTTCATATCTACACAGGGTCCTCTTCACGGAGGCGGCCATGTTGCACTGCCATTGTTACAGTAGCCCAGAATGGACAAACCAAACACTGGTGTTTGCATTTGACCTACAGGCCACCGTAGTTCTCCGGTGGTAACATGAGTCTCAGAGTGCAAAACTGTGTGACCGCCAGCTGGGTTCCCACAGTTTTTCACTCAGTCCTCACCGAATCTCACACACTGTCCCTTTAAGTAAAACATTTCAATACTTCTTCCTCCAGTGAATATCAGTGAAATCATATAACCTGCAGCCCATCACAAGATACGAGTATAGAGTGCAATACGTGTTTGTTAAGTCACAATATTGCCGAAGGAGGCAACTCAAAGGGGATTTTTTTATTTTTGCTATGGAAACGGCAGCAAACATTGATGCTGCGTCTGGTAACTCCCATGAACTCTGCTACGATCCCCGGCTTCAGTCCGCATGACGGAGCCTCCTTGGGCAAGTCACCAAACCCCAAAGCTACCAAAGGCTCCCGCTGTGCGACCGTGGGTTAGTTCAGGGTCTAAAACGGTCCTGACGCCTCACAAGAAAGCCTCTGCACACATAATGCAGAAGTAAAAAGCTAACGTTGAGGCTATGAATGAACTGCACCACGGTCACATGAGCGTGAGCATAAACACGTTTGGTCATTTCATTTAGACACTTGTTGTTAACCAACCTTTTTTTAAGACACGTAAAAGCTTTAAAATTCACCAGAAGGGTATTTAATGACGTATTTTATACCGTAGAATAAAACGTTAGCGTCCTTGAAGCTTGCGCTCCCCACATGCGATTTTTTCAAACATCTAACCGAAGCCACAAGAACCCATTGACCTTGAGGTGAGGGAACCGGAAGTGCAAAACCGCTGACTCATTTCTATATTTAAGGACTGGTTTCTTACACTCTATGACTAGTTGTGTGTCTCTTGTTGTTGTTGAGCTGCCCGCTCGGGTCGCCGACCGAGAAGCATGCGGCGGAATGAAGCAACTGGACGACGAAGTACCGTAAAAGTCGCTGCTGCAGTGCTAGCAGCAGCGCTAGCTAGCGCTGCTGCTAGCACTGCAGCGTTCCCCGCTTCTGCTGCTACTGCCCGCGTCCCCTCTGCCCAAGTCGGGTGTCGGGGCTGGTCCTGCTACCTTCGGTGGTTGTCGGGGAGCTAGCGGAGAGCTAGCGGAAATTAGCGGGGAACTAGCATGAGCGCCAGCTGGCTACAGCGGGGAGCTAACGGGGACACTGACCGAAGGTAGTAGTGGCGTGTAACCCAACTTTTACGGTAGGTAAACTATGAACAAGTAAACCTGATAGTCACTTCTCCAGGTGTTGGATACACCATCCAGCTCAAAGATGTCTCCCAAGACTTTTGATTGTTTTCCATCCATTCATCTGGTTCGTCATTTCCATATTAGTTTTCTCATGTTGCTTCGCCATTGCCAAGTAAATACACAAAAAATGTGCTTCAGGTGGAGGAGGACTGTATTCCACAGCTTGCTCTGACATGAACTCGAGGAAAAAATGAAGAAAACCCAGAAGACCGAAATAGCTCAACGCGTTGCCAAGGATGAGGAACAATGGTTGGAGATCATTGTGGTTTTATGTCCCACAGGGAATGAAACCGGATGAAGTAGTTAAAAAAAAAATCAACAAATGTTAAATCACGCTTTAGATGTCAGGAAGTTATATTGTTAAAAAAAAAAATAGGTAGACAGCGGACGTTTTGCAGATTTTTCCAGTATGAACTTAAAACAATACTTTGCAGATGCTTGATTTTTTTGACTTTTCAACGTCCCACAGCAGCTTTGAAGTTTGAAGAAACACAGTGAAACAAGTTGTTTTAAGGAAACCTGCAGACTTGTAATTCTTTGTGGTGGATAATTTGAAAAATGCTTCCACCAGTCATGGGAATATTTGGATTAAAAAATAAATTTGAAACAGCACTTAATGTGACCTCATCCCTAAAGGATCAAACAAAGGGCTCTTGACAGCTTTTTGGTGTGAAAGCCGAGCGGCTGGAGTCTAAAGATGCCGTTGGGAAACCCAACGCCGGCCTGTGAGTCACCGCGTAATCCCGTCCAGGAAGCTTTCCTTTTGTCTGTGTGTGCCGACGTCGAGGGGATCTGCTTTCAACAGCGGAGATCACAGGCAGAGGATGAACAGATCAGAGCCAGACAAAAGGGCCTGCGAGGGGTTAAAAGTACACAAAGCATTCCTCATCTGTCGTTTTTATTTTTTCCAGGAACAGAGAGAACATTTGGACAAGACCCACCGAGACCCAGCGAGGTACAGTGGCGGTCAGACGCTGAGCTCGGGGGCTTCGGACTTCACACGGCCCAAAGAAAACAGCGACGGACGAGATGTGCCGCGTAAGACATTTGACCTGAATGTGGCTCTCTGTGGCGGTTCGTGACGGGGACCGACCCGGTTAGGGGCCACATGCAGTTCAAGAGACGGCATTGAACTCGGTCTTTGAATTGCTAAATCTCAGATGTGCGCTGTGGCCCTCGGTTTAACACTTCAACAAGCCCCGCCTCCCTCTGCGACGCCGTTACCGTGGAGCCCACACTGTCACTAACCGCACTCCCTGCATTAATATTAAATCAATGCAAAAACAGAAAATGGGACAGACAGAAGTGTCAATATGTTTAAAGGATGTTAAAATAAGGAACAGCAGTGTTCCTGTAAAGCCGAGTAGGTCTTTATTCACTGGGACAAAAACAGCGTGCGCAGACATTCAGTATACCGTCAATAGCTAGCGTAGCATAGAAGCGCTCACGCTAGTTAGTAGTAGTTCTGTAAAAAAATACATTATTACACAGGATTTGTGAAAAGCTGTCGTCAAAAGTTGCCGTTCTGTTTTATTTCACTTAATTTTAGTACATTTCCTTGTTCAGCATGGATCTTAAATTAATGCATTTTGAACAATCAAAATAAATAAAAAGAAGCATGATGCAACGTGTCACACAGGTGGCTTTAGAAGTGCCAGTGTAGGTATTAACTTTGAACAGAGCCAGGCTAACGGTTTCCCCCTGCTTCCAGTCTTTATGCTAAGCTAGGCTAATCACGTCTGACGTAAACTGTGCACTAAACACGCAAATCTATGATGCCTTCATACAACTGTTCCTTTAAACAACGAGCTACCCTGTTTCTCGGCTCACACCGTGTGAACAGGACTGGGCTGGGGAGTGTGTTGCAAATTGGATTCAAATATTACATAAATAAGATTATGTAATATTTGTCTTTGTGCAGAGAGGCTGGTGACGTAACACTTTGCTGTCAGGGCTGAAACGACATTATGTTGGATAATCAGACAGTGTCTTAATGCCTTGCTCACCAGCACTTTCTACCTTTAAAATCTCTCAGCAGGCCTATATCTATATTCTTATATTTGTATGTGAAGCTTCTTATTAGATTATATAGCAAGGTTTTTCCGACTTTTTTGCAACTTAGACAAATATTATATTATATTATTTATAATGATTATTATTATTATTATTATTATTATTATAAACTTTATTTGTAAAAAACGTTTCAAGTGTTCAAAGTGTTTTACAATAACTCAAATACAAACAACATGACAGACAAGTTAAAACAGTCGTCCAAGCCGAGACGGTAACACGTTATAACTCCTTTCAACCTTGACAAAAGCAGCACAGACCAGATTCATTCTTTCCATTCTTACCTTTCACAATAAAACCCAGAGACATAATATTTGCAGGCGAGTATTACTCTCTGTCTGGACCCTCTGTCTTATCTCTATTTAGTCAAAGGACATTCTGAGACACCCACTTGTGGATGTCACAAAGTCCTTTTTAGATTCATATTTTAGATCAAATAGATATGCGTGTAATCTGCATAAAACGTATAAATAACTAACCTTTTTGTAAAATTGCAAATTCATTGTTACATGGCGCACACAAGCGTTATGTAACAATGAATTTGTATTTTCTTTAGAGCGAGAAAAGACCAACTGCCAGAGATCTTCCCTCGTGTGTGATTCATGTGATTGATGTTTTGTAGCATGCACACCTCAGATTTGTTCAAACAGGTTGAATGAAGGGAAATGATGCGTAGCTAGCTTAGTTTAGCACAAAGAGTGGAAACAGAGGGAAACATCTAGCCCGGCTCGGTCTGTTGTATCATAATTGTCTAATACAAACAGGCTTGGAAAAAGCAAATATTTGTTGTGGTTTTAGGGGGCGTGTCGTGTTCGGCCTTCCTCAGGAGCGCTCCCCTCTGCCGATTAGATGGTTCCGGTTATAACAAAAATGATTTATATAAAAAGTACAGCAAACACAAAACTAACCAATCAAGGCTAAGTTCACCTTGAAAGGACATGTATAAGCGTCTATTTTTTCATTATTATTACTGACTATCTAGTGCTGAATAACTATTCATTCAATTCTTTTCCTTTTCTTTCTATACTTCTCACAGTCTTTGCGACAACACAACGACCGTGCTCTTAACACAATTATCTCTTTACTACGCGCTTTCTATAATAAAATACAGCTCATCACAACACATCATTTCTTGGTTCCAAATTATCAATGCGGGTTTTTCCCATCCCAACAATTCCCCAGGAAAGTTCGCCACGAAATTATTCCCACCCACACATTTGAGTCATCGTTTCTCCGGGCTGAGGCGTCAATCATGTGAACTTTGCAGCCAGCTGTCGCTTTTTGCACGTTTTTTCCCTAAATATAAGGAATGCAAAATACTCAATATATACAACAAGCTTTCGACGGATCCTCCTGGAACACAGATTCAGCTTTCATAGACGACGTGGATCACCGACACTCTCGTCTAAATGTCCTATTTCTACCTATGCCCATTTTTATTAAAAAGGCTCTGCTTACCTCTAACGTTTGTGTACCCACGAGAGTGTTAGTCGAGCCACGTCTCTTTTCAGCCGTCCATGAGCTTCTCCGAGGGATCACGTCAGGGTCACCAATTTGTCGTGTTCGGCCTTCCTCAGGAGAGCTCCCATCACACTAATAACTACACAAAATATACAAAAGAGATCTAGTGCCCCACACCGGGCAGCAGACCGGCGTATATCGGTACCTGCCCTATATATATATATATATATGTATATCGGTACCTGTACCTGAACCTGTTTGCATAAACAACTGTCCTCAGGCCTTCAAGCAAGCCTCACACAGGCACAATCCTGAGCACGTCCTCATTATCTTTTCCAATCTTCAGGCTGTGTAACTTATTTGGTGGGGGCCTGATGTTTTCTGAATTCCTTCTATAATCACCTAATACATCCCATAATTCTAATTGATTCATTTGTACAATACATACAGTGTCATTCATTTGATATTGCATAATCCATACAGTTATTTATTTATCTTGACCCTCCAACATGTACACTCATTATAATACACAATAACTCTCACTAAGAGCGCTACTAAACCTAGTTTTCTCGCAGGAGTTAATCTCTAGTTTGTTCTTGTTAACAACAGGAATTTACCGTTAAAACTGTTGCATTATTTGTCCATCATGTGTGAAAGTAAAACATTAGAGGCTACAACTTGTAAACTCAGGGATCATGAAATGTTCTTGTTTATCAAGGGTATCTATTTGAAGGCAACTTTCTGGTGATAAACCCCTGAGTAACTTTAGGCAATAAGGAGGATCACCTGAATGCACCAGGTTTAGTCTCCTTTAGGGAGGAGAAGCTGGGTCACCTAATATACGAGAAATATCTATTCACTCAACACCAGCGATATCTAATCAACATTGCAATCATTCACCTTCAAACAATAAAGATTAATAGAATTAAGTTCATGCTGCTTTTTCTGTATCTGACCACAAGGACTTGAAAGCTAAATTATATACATTATATAACATACATTGTGTTCAGTCATCATGACCCGTCATTTAAAAATGTTTTTAACGCTCAACAGGTTTGTACGTGACTCTCAAAGGAGGGCTGTCAACCTTCACCTCCTTCTTAGCTCCAACTGACAGTCTCTAAAACAAAATCCATTGTCAGTTAAAGTCAGCTATCACAAAAGCAGGTACACATCGTGTTAATTGATGAGGTTCAGTAGTGCAACAATATTATACAACAACATGAGGAATGCCACCATGTTTCTACCCATCTGATATCCTCCCCAAGTTCTCTCTTATCTCTGCTGTAAATTTCCCTCTTCCATTCAACCGTCTTCTATCTCTCCCCTCTGTAAAGTCTAAAGCACTCTTTTCACTCCTTTTAATTTCCTCTGATTGTGTGAAGTAGTTTTTTTGGGTCCTGTGTCTTCCATTCAAGGACACTTTCCCCTCAACATCCTTTCACATAATCCTACATTTGGATTAATGCTTGCTGTCAATTTGCTTTAAACTTGTCAATCGGTTGGTTGACGTTCAAATTGTTGTTTAAATGTGTGTTTGCAGAACTCAAATTCTAGTCAAGAAAGTCAAGAAACCCTTCCGTGCTCTCCTACCTTTTACAAAGAGACCTGCAGCCAGTCAACAAACGGCCCTCCTCAAATAGACAGTACAACCTGCACCATGTGTGTTCAGTAAAGAAAAGAACATATGCATAAGCAAACATTAATACTTGTAGAATAATTCAAAAGATAAGGGGTTTGAACAGTTGTGAAATCTTATCTAGAGTCAGTGTACGTGTACTTTATTCTACAAAACACAGGGAAATGTAGCGTAGTTACTTGTTATAAACCATAACTATTTTTAAAATATTTTATATTTCGCAACAAGAAGAAGACAAACTGGAAGATGTCGAGGCTGTCTACACACCTCACATTACGTAATGACAGAAGCAAATGGACTATAATGACTGCTTTCCTTTCAGGTGACAGATGAATGATTGGTGCTTGAATTTCCTTTGTGTAAATAATTTTGTCGTTCTGCACCAATATTTCAGCCCCGTCTGGTAAACTGCCAGCTGGCTCTTTTGTATCGCATTGTTAGGACCTTTGTTTGCTCCAAATCCAGACGAAAAGCCAACCGTGTTGCTAAGTGTGAGGTTTACAGATACTAAAACCCAAAAGCACAACTCGGAAACAGACTGAGTAAAGTTCTTTACTCGTGTTCAGTCAGAGCTGTTTATATCTCCATTGTGTAGATATAAACATCTCATTTTACACTAAAGAACACACACTTTTTAGATTTCATAATCAATTTCTGCAAGTAGATCCTTTTAAATCAGGGGTCTCAAACTCAATTTGGCTTGGCTTATTTATTTACTTTTATATTAATGACATATTTTCGTCATACTTAACAAAAAAAAGGCAACTAGCAGTTTCTATACATTTTTATATTAGCTTTTAACAGTGCAAACATATTAGATTTTTTAAAATAACTTATTGAAACATTGCACCGAACCAACAAATGCAATCCCTGAATACATCTGTACTTTATTCTATTTCTTGCCAGACACCTGGCAGCGCTTCGAGGTCACAGTAGAAACCCTGAGTACAGCTTCAGGATAGGCATCACTAAGCCTGGACCTGTACTTGCATGTATTAAAGTTCATAGTCGAGAAAAGTTTCTCACACAGATATGTGCTTCCAAAAAGGCACATTACCCGACTGATCACTTTTGTCTGCTCAGGGAAGGGTGGAGGCAATTCTCTCATAAATTGTACCCTTATTTCTGGTTTTCCTTGTGCCGCTCTGAATTTAGCTTTTAGATCACTGTTGCACTGCAAGTCAATAAGTTCCATTTGCAACATCCTCGGAACATTCCTCCACATCCTGGGTCTGCAAACAGCTGCCAGCGTAACCTACTCGCTTCTTAGCCAAAACAGCCCGGTCATGTGCGGTCACCTTTGACCTTTGGCATTATTTTGAGTCAAACTAAACAAAAAAAAATGTAATAGAATTGTGTTTTTTATTTCAATTATATATTATGGGGTAGTTATATAAAAAATAAAAATAAGTGCGACCCCGAAATATGATACTTTTGGCATTATGTAGCGGGCCGTTGGGAGGGGGGCCGCTAGTTTGAGACCCCTGTTATAAATGCTACACATGGTTCCATTAAAACTTTGAAATCACAAATTTCTACCTTTGAGTAAAAGCCCAACATTTAAACATTTGCCATCATGTCTGTCTACTAAATATAAAGCTACATGTATTAGGCTGTTAGCTTAGTACAAATAATGGAAACAGGGTGAAACAGCTAGCCTAGCTTTGTCAAATGGTAGACAGGTGGACAGGTGTTGGAAATTAGCATTTACTATATACACTCAACACAGTGCATCTATTTTTCCTTTGTGCACAGCTGTGTGCTAGGAATTCTAATGCCATTGTGATGTCCACATAAATAAAATAAATACAGTCAAAGTAACAAAATCGAAAGCTCACTGATTACTACTTTAGCATTTTACACTGGAATCGATCTTCACGTCTAAAAGTGAAGATTAAAACCAGGTTCAAGTAGGGATTCGGCAAGAAAACATTGCGGCATTAATTCTGCGTTGGTGGTGAAATGCTGCTTCAGGCCCAGATTGATTAACAGACGCTTGAACACTGCGCGGCGGTTTGGAACACTCCCATCCAAGATTATGCAACTCTGGAAGGTTATCAGGACAGAAACTATATTATCTCACACTTCAACGTGAAAGAGATAAACTAGAAACGCAGCATTCATGACACGAAGGAAAGAATTCCTGACACGCAAAGCCGTGAAGCAGTCCAAACTTTTTTTTTGCGCGAGCTGCTTTTTTTTTCTCGGAAACCCTCAACCGTCTCTTTGAAGAAGTGTGAGGACCAGACAAAATGTCCTCATA
>NC_136593.1:3408504-3426004 GCF_910589615.1 Taurulus bubalis | reverse complement strand
ATAATATACAGAAAACCCTTGTGAACATATACAATAAGTTCATATATGTGTTAGTGGTATATTAGATTATGATAGTACACAGAAAAGGAAAGTTATTTTCTTATATCGTAATAAATTCTGAATTTAATATCTCACATATCTCTATATGTTAGGAGTATATGTGCGGTTTGATTGAGTGAAGTTAAATATTTTTAATAATTATTTGAGTTCAGGATTTTCGTGCGATTGAGTCAACTCGGCCAACACTGAAAGTTCCCACTCCCTCCCTGGTCCCTGAAGGGTCTTCGATTCATTCTGGAGAACTCCTGATTATCAAGTGTCACAGTTTAGGATGAAAACAGTTACAATGATGCTCAACGAATGACACCAGGACTTGCTAAGCGACAGCAAGAGGATGCATTTTAGTTCATGTTTATCTTGAGATCACATAATTAAATAACAATTAGAGGCAATCAGTAGTGCAGTGAACAGCAGCGGTAACCAGTTCATGTGTCCTGGTTGTGTTCTGGCCTCCAGTCTAACCAGTCCCTCGGGTCAGCAGGTAGACGGCAGAGATGGTGATGGCGGTGGCGGTGTAGGTGAACACGGCGTTATAAAGAGTGTTTGTCCTGATTCGGTCCCCCAGCGTCCTCTGGGTGTCCTCCAGACGCCTCACCGCCGCCTCCGGCTCCCACTGGTCCTCTCTCTCTGGTGTCACTGGTGTCACTGGTGCCACTGGACTCTCTGGTGCTGATAGCTGCAGCCGGGCGGCCGGTGTCTCGGCCTGCGGTCGGGTCTCCAGCAGCCTCCTCACCGCCGACAGCTCCCCCTCCACTCTGCCGAGTCCTTGCCCCAGCTGTCCCAGTTGCGGCCGCAGGGCCTCCAGAGTGGACTCCGTCTTCTGGCCGCCGGCCTGCAGGTCTCTCAGGGCCGAGAGGGGCCACGTGGGCGAGTCCGGCGCGGGGGCCCTCGTGTCCTGGAGGACGACGTCCTGAAGGGTGACCCGGAGGCTGTCGATGAGCGTCCGGAGCTCGCCCTGCTGGGAGCGGTGGTTCCCGGCCTGGACTCTCAGGGCCTCCTGCAGGCTCTCGGGGCCTTTCTGGGCCTCCAGCAGGAGACTCTTCAGCTCCTACGGGTGAGAGAGAGGAGGGTGAGTCGGCCGAGACGAAGGTCAACGCTCAGTCCTGGTCTGTCAACTACAAGAAACAACTTGTGAAGTGAAGTAGAGTTGTACATTGTTTATGGTTCCAGTAGCAGCAGTGACCTGTCAATCACCTTGTAGCCCCGCCCCTAAAGTGTCTAGGTTTCGTAGGTCGTTGTGATGTCACACGTTGGTTTTTTGGAATGCAGTTTTGAAGCCTTTCGTTCTGCCATCTTGGTTTTTATGCAACCAGTGAACAGAAGTGATCATATTGGGAGAGCGGAGGAGCCACGACCTGTCAATCACCTTGTAGCCCCGCCCCTAAAGCGTCCCCTGCTTTATGGTCTGTTTGACTCTAAATGACCATCATGTACTAAATGAACATCATGCTGTATTGAAGAAGACTTGAAACTAGAGATTGAGACATAAACTCATGTTTACAATGTTTACTGAGGGAATACATCAAGAGAAGTAGAGTCATGTATACAGACTTCTATACAACCACAGCGTTGTAGTTCAAAGCGCTACATTCAGCGCCGCCCCTCACCTGCAGGCGGACTCGGTTGATGTACGTGGACCCCATGACCCCGATCAGGGCTCCGAGCACCGAGCCGATGACGGACCAGTTCTTGGTGCGCTCCGCCCTCGTCCTCTCCTTCTCGTGGCTCTCCCTCACGCCCGCCGAGAACAGGGAGAACTTCTCCCTCTCCGAGCCCTCGGCGTTCTCGTAGGTCGTGCGGAGACGGCGCTCCTCCTGCGGCCGGGAAAGGGACGAATCGGGTTCAACTGATATGTTATCGCTATGTTTTGTTTCCAATTATTCCTCTGTTCATGTGGCCCACCTGCAGCAGCTTGTGCTCCAGCGTGGCCAGCTCCAGGTAGTGGGCCTCCTCCCTGGAGACCCGGTCCAGCCGGTCCCTGACCTCCTTCAGCCGGACCTGCAGGGCCTCCAGGCTGCCGTGAGCCTCGCGCACCATCCCTCTGGCCACCAGGAACGCCGCCTCGGCCTGCAGGAGGACAACACGCGGCTTGAGACTCTCTCTTAAGAACATGCACATAAAAAACACTATACATAAGGTAGTAATATGTACAGAAAGGTAGTAATATGTACAGAAAGGTGGTAATATGTCCACCTTTAGATACAGTTGAGAACTTGTTTTTAAAACTGTATCTAAAAGTATACATATTACCACCTTTCTTGTACATATTACTACTTTTCTATACATATTACCACCTTTCTTGTACATATTACTACTTTTCTATACATATTACCACCTTTCTTGTACATATTACTACTTTTCTATACATATTACCACCTTTCTTGTACATAGTACTACTTTTCTATAAATATTACCACCTTTCTTGTACATATTACCACCTTTCTTGTACATATTACCACCTTTCTTGTACATATTACTACTTTTCTATAAATATTACCACCTTTCTTATACATATTACCACCTTTCTTGTACATATTACCACCTTTCTTGTACATATTACCACCTTTCTTGTACATATTACTACTTTTCTATAAATATTACCACCTTTCTTGTACATATTACCACCTTTCTTGTACATATTACTACTTTTCTATAAATATTACCACCTTTCTTGTACATATTACCACCTTTCTTGTACATATTACCACCATTCTGTACATATTACCACCTTTCTTGTACATATTACCACCATTCTGTACATATTACCACCTTTCTTGTACATATTACCACCATTCTGTACATATTACCACCTTTCTGTACATATTACCACCTTTCTTGTACATATTACCACCATTCTGTACATATTACCACCTTTCTTGTACATATTACCACCATTCTGTACATATTACCACCTTTCTGTACATATTACCACCGTTCTTGTACCTATTACCACCTTTCTGTACATATTACCACCATTCTGTACATATTACCACCTTTCTTGTACATATTACCACCATTCTGTACATATTACCACCTTTCTGTACATATTACCACCGTTCTTGTACCTATTACCACCTTTCTGTACATATTACCACCTTTCTTGTACATATTACCACCTTTATATATATATTTGTCTTATTATAGTGTGTTTTTATTTCCTAAACTGTTGAGAGCCCTGCACAATAATTCCCATGTGTCTGGACTGTTGGTCTATGCACAAATAAAAACACTCTCACAATCCCAGATGCACGAGGTTCCCTTGCTCCTTACTGACCTCGGTGACCTTGGTCTGGGCCACGCGGACCTCGTTGATCCCGACAAACTCCTCGTACCTCCCCCACCACTGGTTGGCCGAGGCGGAGGCCGCCTGGGTGAACCTCTGACCCCACTGCCGCCCCAGCTCACCCGCATGCTGGAGGAGGGAGAGGAGGTGAGAAACAGGGTTTTAGTTTAGTTCGCTCCCATGAGCCGGCGGTTGCTATAAAGAGCGAGTTCCTGTACCTGTACTGCAGCCAGGGCGCGCTCCTTCGCCACCTCGGCGCCGCCCTTCCCACCAGGAGGGGCGGGGTCAGAGGGCGGCGGGGCGGTGGGCGGGTGTTGAGCGCTGAAGGATCGGACCAGAGAGATTCTGCCGGGCTGAGATCCAAGCAGGGAGAGGCGGGTCGGGCCTCGAGCCCAGACGCACACCTGAGCTCCTCGGCACCTGTGAAGACAGTGAGGATTAGGCCCGCCCCCTTTTAGTCCACCAATCGGTCTGGGTTTTGTCAATTAAAGGGTTCATACACATTCTGACCAGTGGGTTTCATGACTTTTCCATGACTTTAAACTAAATTTCCATGAGCAAACATTTAGTGAAATCTGGGTGTAAACAGTAAAAAGTGAGTAAATGTAGTATTTAAACTAACAATGAGAATACAAAGCATACAGTAAACCTTAAATGACACAAATGAATGAGACAATAGTTTGATTAAAAGAATAAACATTTATATAGATGCCTGTATGTATGCCTGCTCATATTTTGAGTTTTTCTTTTAAAAGTATATTCAATATTTCAAACTCAGCGTAAATGAACGACATGAACACATGAATATAACACATTTACATGACTTTTACTAAACTTTTGGGATTTTTTTTTTCTTCCAAGGACTTTTCCCGGCCTGGAAATAACCATTTTAAAACTCCATGACTTTTCCAGGTTTTCCATGACCGTAAGAACCCTGATCTTGGATTTTGAGTTCAGGGTTTGTTCGGCTTTCCGAGTCGGACATTTGACTCGTGAACTCTGAAATTCAGATTTCCCCGGTTTAAAAGGAATGCAGCACAAAACATCAGGTCTTTCTCTCGCTTTGGGGCATAAGTACCTCATGGAGAACGGCAGCAGTGCAGCTTGAACACGGTCAACGCTTCACCTTCACTGCAGCCACAGATTCACACGTCTGTGAGGAAGAACAGTTGAGGCGTCAGAGCGAGATGATGGATACACGTTGTGTGTGAGTGTTGCACATCAAGATCTCATGGAGACAATCAGACAGAGGAGCGATGTCGTGTGACAAAGAGATCCGACCACTGATCCGGGTTCAGCTTCACTTATTTCGGGTACAATCTCAGAAATCCAACTGGTATACATTTGAGTTCTTCACAATATTATTTTGACATTAAAGAGTTTTCCACTGCAATGCAATGACCTGTCCCTATCCCAAAATACATTTCTTAATTTGACCGATGACTAAACCACTGAAGTATTGTTTATTTTACTTCAGTTCAATTCTTCTTCTTCTTCTTCCCACTGAGTAACACAACTCACCCCTCAAATAAATCCCACATATTTCTACTTCCTAATCACATCCAACAGCAACTAAATCCACAACCTGTTAGAAAAAAACATGACGTACAACATGACGAGTGATTTCCCAAAACACGTGGTGAACTGCCATCATCTTAGGTAAACTACTCGGTAATAAGGAATGCACTAACGTGTACTCAGATGCTGTACTTAAGATCCAACGTGAGGTACTTATACTTGTATTTTCTTCTCATGCCACATTATTCTTCAAATCAACTACATATCAGAGAGGAATGCATCACATTTTCCTCAACACAAGTATTCATCTTTAGTTACAAGGTACTTTAAAAATTATTTGATTTTTTTCCACACAAAAAAAACCCCCAATGACTTCATTGTTCAAGCTTCTCTAATGTGGTGTGTATATTAGTTTTTTGACTGTTGGTTGGACAAAACGAACATTGTGGAGATGTCAGTCTGGATTCTGGGTAATTGTGATGGCATTTCTCATTAGTTCCCAAACCATCAATCGATTAACAGGGGAAATAAATCAGCAGATGAATCCCTCATGAGAATAATCATTACTTAATAGTTCACAATGAGCTCCACGATAACCAACTATAAAAGTAAGATACTGCCTTTACATGAATGCATGAGAAATAACATTCTAATGATTTAATACAGCAATATAATAATCACTGGGGATATTTATCTGCATTGACTAACGATACTTGTACTTTTAATATTTAGCTGATTTATTATATGATACTTATGTAATATGTTCAATGCAGTACTTGTAGCACAATATATATATATATATATATATATATATATATATATATATATATATATATATATATATATATATATATATATATATTCACTACTTCCTCTTCCACAGTAGTTAACAAACCACACTTATAATACTGACCGATACAACAAATGAATAACCAGACAGACTGGAGGAGGATAAAGTTTACAGAGCTTAATATGAAGTATACTTTAAAGCCACATATACATTTTCCTTCAAGGTTATCTGACTATTCTGTCCATTTCCCTGCTTCCTCACTCACTAGCTTTTAGCTCCACGTCGCTCAAATGAACCGGTAAACAGATTTTTTTGTTATAAAAAAAAGTCTGTGACCGTTTAATTCACATCACAAGTTAGAGAAATAAATGTACCTGTTTCCTCAACGCTGTCAGGGCATGCATGTCACATGGACGCAGTTTTTTTTAAGGCTAACTCGGGTCAAATGAAACAGCTCGGCTAACTTTTCGTTCCGGCACATCGCGGGCCATCTACTTCCGGTTCGCAGTTCACTTAGGGGTCCTGACAGCGCGGATCAGAAAGACAACCGGCTACATTCGCAGTATAAAAATAACAACAGAAAACGTATATTTCTTCACTTCAAACCACTGAGACAAATTTGAAACATGTCTAGCAGAGAAGGTGAGACGTCGTTTTATTGTACTGTCATCATTAAATATGTATTTACCACGTGACGAAGCGCATCGCAGCGTGTTTTACTGGGCGGGTTAGCACGCATGCTAACGGGCTAATGGAGCGCGAGTCCGACACGTTAGCACCGTCCACCAAACTCCGCTCAAAATCTACCACATGTTTTTTATTTTTTGTCATTTTTGTGAAATACGCGCATAGGATATACACTGTTTCTTAATCGCATGTGACTCATTGCGGTCATCTGGGACATTCGGCTTATAAAGTGTCATCCAACGAATAATTTAAACACCATTTTAGCTGTAATATATATATATATATATATGCTAATTTAGCTCATTTATTCTAATATGTAAACTGACGCAATATAGCGTTAGTAGTCTTGTATTTGACTTAAGAGGCGATCCATAATTACAAGTCATGACGTAGGCCAATGCGGCAAACAAAGACATGTCTAAATGTTTTATTTCCAAGTGAGCTAATTTATTATTTTTTATTGTCCAAAGGAGGAAAAAAGAAGCCGCTGAAGGCGCCCAAGAAGGCGTGCAAGGAAATGGATGACGTAAGTTTCCTCTCGGACTGTGCGAATATTTTCATTATCAGTTAATCAAACCACTATATTTATATGTATTTTTGTTTCAACACACATTAGATATATTATTCAAACCATTTGCATGTCCCCGAGTTGGTGTTTGCTTTCCATGATCTTCATTTTGAACCGTTTTTAGATTGATCTGTTTTCATTGATCACTATGCACCACACCATCAAGGCACACTTCTTTTAAAAAGGTCAAATGTGTCTCTGCAGGATGACGTCGCCTTTCAGCAGAAGCAAAAGGCCGAGCAGAAGGCCATGGACGAGTTGAAGGCCAAAGCTTCAGGAAAAGGGCCGATGGGTAAGTTGAGAGTAAATGTGAGGTACTTTACTCGTGTAGTTCTGCTTTATAGCCTCCTTCTACTCACTACATGTGTTTGACAGCACTAGTTACTTTACAGATTGAGATTATTAATACAGAAGCCAAATAACATATACATCTTGCTGTATTATTATAGATTCAGCCACCCAGCAATGTATATTTAATATATAATTGTTCAAATGAACTCTTCCAGCTGCAACATTTCTGCAATTTCAAACATGAACGCATCAATAATTATAATAAATGTTGTTCTAAAATAGTCCATTCTGCACATTGAGTACTTTTACTGTTGGTACGGTAACATACATGTTAATGCTAGTACTCTTGCGTCACTTTGAATGCATCATATTGACTTTAAATTAATCGATAGTCTGTCTTTCATTTATAAACGCACATGCAACATTATTTCGTAGTCATATTAGCGGTTTTCTTACGCACACAAATAAACCAAATGTTTTCTCTCCTCCAGGGAGCAGTGGCATCAAGAAATCTGGCAAGAAGTAAGAGCGGAATCCGCCGACGATGTTGTTCTGCTCCCCGGCTTGGCTTCCTGTGTCTTGAGATGCGTGTTTGCCGGCCGAGGAGACTCCAGTGTGTGTTACGCCCGAAACCTCCACCAAACTCCGACCTGCCCTGGTGTCCACCAGAGAAAATGAATTGAATAATTTCATCAATTGGAGGTTTCCCGCTGTGATGTTTGTTGTTGGAAGCGGCCGCTCACACTGAACTAACATCTTCAAACACGGTTTAGAAATGAAGGTCCGTTTTGTCCATGTAAACCTTTAACCATCAGAAACCCCAAATCGCCCCCAAGCTTTCTTTTTTGTTGTCTTGAACGGGGAGGAGAGAGATGCTAATAAAGTTTTTGTATTTACCACTTCTCAGTTTATTTCTGTAATTGGAACGAAATCCAAACCATGAAGCAGTTTTTGCAGTCAGTGACTGAAGGCATAAATCTGCATTTGGGGTTTTTAATTTAGAGAAATACATTTTTGTGAACCGTCACAAGTTAACGTGTTGGTTTCAAAGGTATTTCTACATTTAGTGCATCCTTGAGGCCTAACAAATGTTTCCCTCCTGATAACACATTTGCAAAGAAAGTATATTGAAACCTCCATTTGAGTTCATATATTCGTATCTGCATTGATCAGACATGAAGAAATGTAAGAGTCAAAGCGGGAGACTGAATCTGCCTCCATTTTGCCTCATGGATGAATGTCAAGCCACGCCTCCTGGAGGCTCTTGCTTTTTCTGAAATGCTTTGGTCAAGTAACAACTAAACAGAAAACATTTCACAATGATATTTAAGAAATAGGACAACGGGACATTTTTCAAAACTGGATATTAACCAAACTAATGAGAAAACAGACCTTTTGGCAGCAACCGGATGCCGTAGATTAGAACATCCTGGTATTTCTGGCATACGGCATGAGACACCATTAGGACACTCAGGCCCAATCTCCACCTTTGAGGGTTTGGTTCTGACCCACTGTCACATCGTAGAGCGCTTGAGTCTGGCAGACATTTTGAGCCATTTTTGAACTCTTTCCGTAAGTCAGCATTAGATGCCACTGCCTCAGGGAATTACCCACAATTCATAGCAATGTGACGTTAAATGGAGACTTAAACAAAGAGGCATGTGATAAAATACATTTACATTACGGATTAAAGATGGAACATGAAATCAGGAATGCATCCAGAAATCATTCTTTAGTTATTCAAACATTTAATTTAGTTGTTAAAGCCCTTTTGACAAATGAGTAAATGGATTGAGGAAAGCCTGGAAGACTTTCAAATCGGAATAAAAAGTATGAAATAAGTACCCACAATTGTACACTGTTTTTATGTAGTCACGTGATATCTTGCAGCAGTGGTGTCCCATTCATATTTACACCATCAAGCCCTCAGCAGCTGACGTTAGTGAGACCCTGAGGGTTCAGGGTGGAGATTGAGATTGGACCCAAATCTTCTTCTGGCACATTCACTTTGTAGTTTGGGGTTTGGAACACAGCTCGTCTGACGAACACGAGTAGGATGATACTTCTTGGATTTCTGGACGCCTCGTGGCACGTTGCCGCCTCTTAACGGGGCGGGAAACGATCAAATGAAACCTTTGGGGCGGCAGCGGTGTGAACTGGACCGTGTGAGTGACGAGTATGTCTGACGCTCCACATAAACCAGTACCAGTAACCATGTGTGCAGTCAGAGTAAAGTTGTGGCTGGACCCCAGTCTCAGGTGACCTTGGTTCTACGTTTGGCGCCCACAACCCGCCGGGTCACTTTTAGTCAAATCCGTAGAAGAACTAGTCAAACACACGAGCCAGTTACAATTTATTTCAACGACAGACAACTTGGATTCAGTCAAAGCGCTTTCTGAAAAGAGGTACGATCGGTTGGTTCTGCGGGTGACGGGGGTTTGGGGGGAGGAGCTTATTGTTCCATCGGGTGTTTGCGCTTCCCGAGTTTAGAGTTCATGGCGTCCATCTTCAGCCGCAGCATCTGGATCTCCAGGCAGAGCTTCTCCCGCTCCAGCAGCAGGTTTCCTCTCTTCAGCTCCAGCAGGTCCTCCACCTCGAGCCGCGGAGGCTGCAGCCGCCTCACATCTGCAGTGAGGGAAAAACAGAAGAACACAAACTGCATAATCCACTGAGTCCTGCAGATGTTTGGGGGGAAATATTCACCTTCTGGCGGCGATCCATTCCACTCTTCAAAGTAAAAGACTACACATCCAGCACCTCTAAAGCCAATTCATTACATTTTGCTTTATTTAATCCAAACAAACAAAAACCTCGTTAGAAAGCAAATTAGTCATTTTTACATCAACAGCGCCTCAGTAGCTGAAAAAAAGGATTCCTTATTAAGACGGTACTGGAACCAGAAACCAAAGGGAATAGATATCTTATATTTTCTATTCAGCATCTCTACAAGGTATTCATCTAATAAATATGAAACGCGGTTCTCCAAATGACCGAACTGAACCATGTGATGGGCAATTCATTTGATGCAAAATGCTTTTTAATTTGCTCTAAAAAAAAAAACCAAGCAGAAACATTAATAATGACAATTTTATTTATAGTCTATACTTTAAGAATTGATGTAAAGCAGCAATTGCGGCAATAAATCAGAAAGCTCAACAGTGGGTAACATTTAAACCCCGATGACACCGAACGATAAAACCAACAGATACGGAAAAATTAAACTAAGACAATGTATTCAAATAAAATACCAACGATAAAATAAAGCAGAAAAGCGACGAGGTCACATGACCCAGACGTGATCTAAAGGCGATCAGTAAAATCGGATTTACTCGCTTTGAAAGAGATTTTCAAAGAAGTTCTTCAGCTCATGTTGCAAAAAAAACAAAACACCATTGTTTTTACATTAACTAAATATATATTGTACACTTATTGCTAATAGTAGTAGTAGTAGTACATAATACATATAAGTATAGTCGTGCTGGTTACCATTGTCTTCGTTTGCTTTGCTAGTCCTGGACTTCAGCTCCACCTCCACAGGGTAATGATCGCTCACCTTCAGCGTCTGAAAAACAGTCGTTTTTTTTATGAGCTATAAAACATTTTCTTGCTCCCCAGAAGATAAATCATCAACATTTGTTTGCGTTCAGAACGGAACAGACGTGGGGAAGAACCCTGACCTGCTCCTCGCTGAGTCCGTACGCCGTCTGGAAGTTGAAGGGTTTGGCAGAGTTTGGTACGACCGCCTGCAGCATGTCGTCTCCGTACACCACGATCCTGCAGAGAGGACACTCACGTTACCCAGGTTATACTTTAGGTTATACTCTACGCTCCCGTCAAGGGAAACTACTCTTGGAGCCGCCAGTATAGAAACATGAATACAACAAATATGAACACAAAGCAAACAAACAACGAGGCAAACATTTAAACACACAACATTGGGAAAAAAGACATTTTGTAGGTTTTTTTTTAGGCAATTTAAAGTAATTGTTTGACAGTTTTGGGGAAAACTATTTTGCTGAAACTTAAAGATACAAATCTCATATCTGTCCGTTATATATTTTAGTTAGCTTAGCATAAAGACTGGTAACAGGAGGAAATAGCTAGCCTGGCTGTTTTCAACAGTTTCTACTCTTTATGCTAAGCTAAGCGCTCCAAGTGACTTAACACAGTATTACATTTGTTTTGGTACCTGTGTTTGTGTACCCGTGTGTGTACCTGTTGTGTGTGTGTACGTGTGTGTGCGCGTGTACCTGTCGTATGTGTGCGTGTACCTGTCGTATGTGTGCGTGTACCTGTCGTATGTGTGCGTGTGTGTACCTGTCGTATGTGTGTACCTGTCGTATGTGTGTACCTGTCGTATGTGTGCGTGTGTGTACCTGTCGTATGTGTGCGTGTGTGTACCTGTCGTATGTGTGTGTGTGCGTGTGTGTACCTGTCGTGTGTGTGTGTGTACTTGTCGTGTGTGTGCGTGTGTACCTGTCGTGTGTGTGTGTGTACCTGTCGTATGTGTGTGTGTGTGTGTGTACCTGTCGTATGTGTGTGTGTACCTGTCGTGTGTGTGTGTGTACACCTGTCGTATGTGTGTGTGTACACCTGTCGTATGTGTGTGTGTACACCTGTCGTATATGTGTGTGTACACCTGTCGTATGTGTGTGTGTGTGTACACCTGTCGTATGTGTGTGTGTGTGTACACCTGTCGTATGTGTGTGTACACCTGTCGTATGTGTGTGTACACCTGTCGTATGTGTGTGTACACCTGTCGTATGTGTGTGTACCTGTCGTGTCGTATGTGTGTGTACCTGTCGTATGTGTGTACACCTGTCGTATGTGTGTGTGTGTACCTGTCGTATGTGTGTGTGTGTACCTGTCGTATGTGTGTGTACCTGTCGTATGTGTATGTGTGTGTACCTGTCGTATGTGTGTGTACCTGTCGTATGTGTATGTGTGTGTACACCTGTCGTATGTGTGTGTGTATACCTGTCGTATGTGTGGTCGTTGCGGACGCTCGCCGTGGTGTCGACGTCGTCTCCAATCAGCCAGTGGAAGTTCTTGTCGCTACGGATACGGATGCCCTTCATCTCCTCCTTGGAGACGTAGGCGCCGTCTGCATTGAAGTCGCCGAGGATCATCACGTTCTGGAGGACGAGGCCAAAGTCAAACTAAATCCGGCCGGGCCTCGAGTACGTGTGTGTATATATGTATATATGTATATATTAATCTCGCGTCCTCACGTCCGTCCTCCACTTCTCCTTCACGTGCTGGAAGACGTCGTAGAGCTCGTCCAACTCCTTCTCCGAGTCGTCTGGTTTGGTGTGAACCGGGATCATCACCAGGTCCGTCAGCACTGAGGAGAGGCAGAGCATGAGTCACACCAGACCTGGACCTGGACCGTGGAGTCTGGTCACAACGTGGAGGAGAACATTGCTTCCTCCACCGGCATCCTCTAATATCTTGTTTTAAGGTCCTTTACATTTAGAGGACTTTCATATTATTTCACCTGAACCAACAGCTCAACATGTGTGGTTTACCTGTGTCGAGGCATCTGAAGCGCAGGATGTAGGGATCTCTAGCGAAAACGTCTACTCCCTCGTCCCCCAGGTCATCGAACTGATAGGAGCCCACCAAGTCCACCAAGTCATCCCTACACACACACACACACACACACACACACACACACACACACACACACACACACACACACACACACCAGTACATTGCATTTTGATTACTTCAGAATCCATCAGCTGCTGCTTTAAAGGCTGAATGTAGAGCCATGAAGTTAACCCCGCGTGAAGACATGAACGTCTCTAAACTCGCTTCACAACGCGTCTCAGCTGGTCAGAGTCGATGAGAACGGGCTGCAGGTGAACTCACCTGTACAAGAACATGAACTGCTCCTTGTAGCGCGTTCGGCCCAGACGGCTGCTGATCTTCAGGGTGTAGTGGTGCTCCCTGTTGGCTCTACACACACACACACACACACACACGCTATGGAATGCTGCCTGCCTTGAAGGCCACCAACAGGATCCTGGCTCAGGTGAGGTTTCCACCTGACCCAAATATGATGAACTACAGACACAAAGCTTGCACTCACTTGTTGAGGGCGTCCAGGAAGGTTTGCACAGACTCTCCACTGATGTCCACCACCTCCAGGATCACAATGATGTCATAGCGAGACACGACCTGGTGGGGGAGGGGTCATAGTTCCAGCTCTAGTAAATAGAAGTTTGGTAAAATGTGTGTGTTTTTGTTTTGTTTTACCTTAACCAGGATATTGAGGACATCTGGGTCCGACACTTTGTTTTTCCCAAACTTCTGGATGTTAAACGACGCGATTATCATGGCGGCTGCAGAGAGAACAAACACAAGGAAGAGAAGGGACATATTATTATTAACCCTAAACCCAAAAGGGCAACGGGGACGGACCCAAAGGCATAGAGACACAAGGGAACCGTCACGGGTGAGTTTTAATGTCCAAAACAAACAACACTACCAGAGCAGGGAAGTCCTAAGAACTGAGGATTAAGTCGTTCAGAGAGAACTGTACCAGGAGCTTAACACACACACACACACACACACACACACACACACACACACACACACACACACACACACACACACACACACACACACACACACACACACACACACACACACACACACACACACACACACACACACACACACACACACACACACACACACACACACACACACAACATACCGGGCGCAGATGTAGCAACACGACACCTGAGGTTAAAATGCACTGAGGTGCAGGTGATTAGACACAGGGGGATTAAATTAGGGGCGGAGCCAACAATCAGGCTGATGGTTTAGTTTAGGAGGAGAGAGAAGTGAACAGAGGACAAAGAGGAAGGGGGTTCAGAATAAAGTGGAACACTAAATGAACAAAGACTGACCAAATTAATGAATCAAGACAATACATGGCATATTGTTTCATCTCCCTTTAAACAGCCTTAAAGTGAATGAATCAGCTGCTTCCTGTAGATTCTTCCTGATCAACCCTTCAACATAAAAGGTCTGAGGAAAACGTTGTTCCTGACTTGTTGGAACAGGTCGAGTCTCTCACTGATCCCACCGTGACCACCTGCAGACGTCTGCTTCACTTCAACACATTGTTGAAGAGAATCCATTCACCTTCCATTTTTAAAGGGAACGGCAAACAGATGTACACATTAGACTAAAACCCTCATGTTGCTTTAGGACCGTAAAGAACAGAAAACGCCTCAACAACAACTCGTTATGTAATCAAAATACAGGACGAGCTCCTAAAGTACGATGGATGCATTATGATGAATTAAACATTCCAAAAAAGGCATTAGTTAGTTTACTTTACATCACCTCCACCGGCTAAATTTAATTTGCAGCATTTTATTACATTTTGCAAACTGACTACTTTTACAGTTGATACTGAAAGTACATTTTGTATTTTTACTTTGACTTAATAAGTAACAGTATATTTATTTCAGCACCAGTGATAATCCACACAATGCTGAAAGTGCTGTACAGCTTGAAGAACAATATACTAGAAATATAATATTTATTTAGGTAATTATTTATTATCTACTAAGACATATATTTATTTAGATAATTATGTATTATTTTATTTATATACAAAGAAATATATCTATTGAGGTAATTATTTATAATAATAATATTTTAAGGCAAAGGCTGGACAAAGTTATTTTATGAGAATATATAACTATATTTTTATAAGAAAAATAGTATAAATATTATGACAGTAAGTTGATATTTCATTTCATTTCCGTGTCCTAAAACCTCTGATAATGAGTTATTATATTATTTGAATGAACATTTCTCTTGTGATTTAATAATAATTTAATAATAATAATAAGATTGTTCTCTCCAAATTCTTGACAATTCTCATAATTTATTAACTTTTTCTTGCATAAAAAAGAAAAACAATTATCAAAACATTATGACTTTATTTTCTATAATAATCTAGTGATTTTTTACTAAAAATACTAATATTCAGAATACTGTGGGACTAAGAATAATCCATTTTGATCAACTTTCTATACACTTTATACGACAGGATTATGAGCTCTTTTCCATTTAAACTTAATTACTTAATGAATCCTTTTTTGTGTGTGTATATATATTTGTTTTTGTTGGTTGACATCATCCCGATCAGGCATCAGCAGCATTGTGTAACAGCAGCCGGGGGACAGTGTCTCATTAAAGGAATATACCGTGATGTAAATGCAGCGTAATGAATGGAGTTGACTTGTAATCACTGCTGTCAGTCAAAGAGGACGAAGCTCTTTTAGTCGGTCACACACACGGCCGGCAGCAGGCGGTGCATGTACCTGTAATTATGTTCTTATGTTCTTATGAACTGTGTGAGTCATCGTGGCTGAACGTGGAGCTGGAGACACCGACTGCAGCGGGAACTGTACTTTACCAAGTATTTATACGACTGTCTGCAGCCATGACACATTCTGCACCACCGTCTCACAGCAGTTTGTGAAATAGTCCTGAAAGTTTAAATTTGAGTTGCGTACACTTAGACAAATGTTATATTTTTTTTTGAGTCGCTCAGCAGGAAAACAAAAGAGTTTCAAGCACATACTGCATATTAGAAGTGGACGTCACCCGTTGGTGAAGTTTGGAATTTGAGTTTGTCTTTTTGGCCGTCGCCATCTTTGTTTTTTGTTCTACCAATCCAGAATTGAATCCTCTTTTTCTAACCCCCAAAAACTCTTCTCTATTTTTTCCAACCTCCTTGACCCCCCTGTTCCCTCTCCTCCTTCCACCAAGCTACTCTGTTGACTACTTTACCAAAAAGATAGATGACATACGCTCCTCATCTACTAATCCATCTTCTATAACTACACCTCCATTATCTTCATCTTCTTCCCCGTCGCTTTCCTCTTTCTCTGGGTATCTCAGGCTCTGCTCTCCCTCTTCTCATCCTACCTCAACGACCACACCTACCAGGTAACGTGGAGAGGATCTGTGTCTGAACCTTGTCCTCTCACTGCTGGAGTCCCTCAGGGCTCCGTCATGGGTCCTCTCCTCTTCTCTCTGCACACCACCTCTCTCGGCTCGGTCATTCGCTCGGCTTTTCCTACCATAGCTATGCCGATGACACCCAACTGATCCTCTCGTTTCCTCAATCGGAAACACAGGTAGCAGCACGAGTCTCTGCCTGACTGACTGACATCTCTCAGTGGATGTCAGCTCATCACCTGAACGTTAACCCTGATAAGACTGCTACTACTTTTCCTTCCAAGTAAAGCTCTCCCTGCCACAACCTCACTACTACCTTCAACAACTCACTGTTGGATAAAAGCGTCAGCTAATAAAATGTAAAAAAAAATATAAAAAAGAATAAATCAAGAGAGAAGAAGAGTCATTTGCTATAGACTTCTATACAACCAGAGGAGTCACCCCCTGGTGGTCAGAAGAGAGAATGCAGCTTCAACACATGAAGCGTATACTTCTATACAACCAGAGGAGTCGCCCCCTGGTGGTCAGAAGAGAGAATGCAGCTTTAACACATGAAGCATAGACTTCTATACAACCAGAGGAGTCGCCCCCTGATGGTCAGTAGAGAGAATGCAAGTTTATCCATTTAATTTTGTCACTATTCCATGAAAAGAAGCTGGTAGTTTAGATCAAAAGGAAGGTTGAGTGTGAAGATGGATGATGATCTATACATTTAACTATAACTACGTTTAAGTACTTGCATAAACCCGTAATTATCTTATTGGTAGCTCATTCATTGAATACAATGACCATGTAAATCAGTGTGCTTTCAATTATAATTTTGTATGACTATTCTCAGGAAGTCCGGTAATAAATGGATCTACTCAGATAAGAATAACAAGATGGATACAATACGAGAAACATCAACAATGCTGAAAAGATTGGAAGAAAATTATACTTAATAATTTAAGCTTTCCAAGTTGGACACAAAGAACAAGTTAAAGACGTTCGGTATTTGACTGTCGACAAACAACACGTCGTTGTGATTTGACAGGTGATTTAAATTCTTGTAAGCTGTTGTGGAGGTTGTCCAACTTGTCCTGCGGCAATACACACACCACACACGCCACACACACACACACCACACACACACACCACACACACCACACACTCATTTGGTTAGTTTATTCTCCAGCGATAAGATCAGCAAGAACACACCAGCCATGTTTTCAGCTTTGTGACGATGTGTTTTCCAGCTGATCCAAGAGGCTTTTTAAAGAGTTTGTTTAGTTGAAGGAGTCGGAGGATTTCCTCAACACTGAAAGGAAAC
>NC_136593.1:3378504-3406004 GCF_910589615.1 Taurulus bubalis | reverse complement strand
TATAGATCGTCCATATCATCGTCCATATATATATATATATATATATATATATATATATAGATGTTCCTGGCAAAGTCAAAACGCCTTGATGCAATAAACACATGTATGTGGTTCTTTTATACATTTATAAACCTAAAACACAGTGCCAACCCAAACACAAGAGGAAGGTTAACCCTCCCGTAGTCTTGGGGTCAAAATGACCCGTGTGTATATGTATGTGTGTGGATGGGTCATTTTGACCCGAACACAAGAGGAAGGTTAAAGTGAAACCTTGTCTGCAAGGAGCTCTTTAGCGATCCTGTCATGCAGCCACAGCGTCTGTGATGTGATGTAATCACACAGGACATACTTCAGACGTTGTGTGCTTTACATACACAACGACAAATAAACTCTCTCATTGCTTTTAGATGCACAATATAAGAAGAAGTAAGAGGTTGTGTGTTACTGCCATCCGGTCCTTGATTAATAATCATCCAGCGCTGAGTGGAGGAAGCTCATGCCTGTTGCACACAGACACAGATTGCTCCACCTTTGCTCCAAACAGACCAGGAAGTGACACTCTTTCAGACCACAGCTCTCTGAGCGAGACATGCTTTGTGCTGCAGGACTTTCTGTGAGCACCGCCAGCTGCTGACTGCATCCACGGACTGGGAATACGAGGAGAGGGAGAAACAACTCAAAGTGAGCGTAACTCTCTGGAGGAGGAAAGGAGCACCCGGTGGGCCAACTTCCTGCTCAGCTTTCTGGCTGCTGCGTCACTCTGAGGGAAAATGTCTCTCAGATCAGAAGTCTGATCAAACAGCAGAACACATGAAGGTCCAGGCCCGACGCACAGAGAGGCAGATTCAGGATCAGTTTAAGAAGCTTCACCAGTTTCTAGAGGAGGAAGAGGAGGCCAGGATGGCTGCACTGAGGGAGGAAGAGGAGCAGAAGACTCAGATGATGAAGGAGAAGATGGAGGCTCTGAGCAGAGAGATAGCAGCTCTTTCAGACACAGTCAGAGCCACAGAGGACGAGCTGAGAGCTGAAGACGTCTCGTTCCTCAACAACTTTAGAAATGATGAACAGAGTATTGTGATTAAAAGCAATATTTCCAAAATTCAATAGAATCAGTATCACTAAGCGTTACTACATGTGTTCTCGAAATCATGATCATCCTGGTGAAGTTGTGTTTGTGTTAAACCGATGAATGTGAATCCAACTGGACATTTTTTTTTTTGTAAAGGGTCACAAACCAAGACGGCTTAACAATGTGTCTATTTTATAAAACGTGTCATGTGTTTTTGTCATTTAAACGCTTCATATGAAAAGTAGCTGAGTCAGGTAAATGTGGTGTAAAAGTACAAGAAGTATAAAGTATCTGAAATACTCACCTGTGCTGAGTACATTTTCATCCACTGTACAACATTAAATAAAAACACATGAATTCAGAAGACACTTTTTAAGTATTGATTTAAAATGTACAGATTGAACAGGCTGCTGTTATTGCATCATATCACCACACGAGGGCGCACCAAACTTTTTATTCATTCTAACGGATATAAAAGCCTTTTCTTGTTATTAAAATGTCGCAACATCAAAACCGCATTTTGTTGTCTCAGTACTGTAATACATATATATATATATATATATATATATATATATATATATATATATATACATATATATATATATATATATATATATATATATATATATATATATATATATATATATATATATGTATGTATATATATAAATACATTTTAGTCTAATGGGATCATAACAGAGGATGGCTGCCTCTAAAACTCCTTCTCTTCTCATTATTAATACTGTAATATTGTTTAAATTAATTAAAATTTTATTAAATATATTATGTGCCATGTTTGTTAAATTGGCCCAAGATCTTAAAGAAGCAACTTTGAACAATCAATCTTTCTGTCAGATCGCAAGTTTCATTTCCTTTCAGATGTGTGTGTGTGTGTGTGTGTGTGTGTGTGTGTGTGTGTGTCTGTCAGAATAAGTCAGTGAGTCTTATAAGAAGTCTTGATCTGTTCACCCATCTTTTCGTCGCAGCTCCTCGTCTGTGAGACCGAGAAGTCGACTGGTGAGTAAAACAAGTGCTCCCTACATTACATATTTGTTTATGCTTATTAAAGCAACATAACACAACTCAAACATTACATAATGTAAATATTAAGTTAACTAAATGATCACTGTGACGGATTATCTCTCTGCAGCAAAATTCAAACCTCTATATTGTGAAAATGTATGGAATTATTTCAATAAATAAATTGTCTATTGCTTTTCTTATTTCTATTGCACCTTTCTCTATTTATGTTTTCCCAACCGTACGGTATTTTTAGACTTTGTTTTAAAGTTTGTATCCTGATCTTTTTTTGTCTTTTTATTTTTTGAACACCTCTTGCATTAATAATTTAATTCATAATTAAATGAGTTGTACATTTCCAGCCATACTTTAAAATGAATTGAACCTGTCAGCGTTCACACTGCAATGCATTTTCAATTAATTTACTTTAATTAAAAAATATAACGCAATGACCCGAATGACCCACTCTGACAGCAAAAAGAACAGAAAGTGTTGGCTTTTCATGTTGTATCTATTTAATTATATTCTGTTAATATCACTTTTCATTTAATTATTGTGGAAATATATTTTGTACCAAAGACATGTTTCAAAAAGTTTCTTCTTCTTATCTCTCTTGTGTTTTGTCGTCCATCGTCGCCACCGCCTTCTCCATTTTCTAAACATTTAACAACATTGTTAAATCCAGGATTTTGGACCATGGGAGGTTATAATGGGATGGCGGTTCTGGTGGGCGTGGTTTTGCTCCTGAAGACCGGCCAATGCGATCCGAGCTGCCGAGGGACGGACGGCCAGCCGGGAGTGTTAGGAGCTCCGGGCAGACACGGATATCCTGGAGAGAAGGGAGCGAAAGGAGAGCCAGGTAACAGAGAGATGGCTTTATGAAGCTTCTATTTACTGATACTGAGGCAAAGAACAAGGGCAATTAATCATCACTGTCAACGTATGTTAACGCTGTCTTCACAACTTGTTTCTGCTGCCCCCAAGTGGCCAATAAAGAAATCTAGTTTTGCAGGCATATAGCGCCTTTTTAAAACAGAGTTTCTATGGTGCTTTGACACAAACAAAGTGAAAGTGAGGCAATAAAACAACAGTGAGATCCAACAAAAGCAAAACAAACTAAAGTTAACATTAAAGCCGGTGAAAATGAGTTGTAAGAAGAGATTCAAAAGAGTTTCATTCATGTGTTCGTCTCCAGCTGTGATGGACGGCGGTCCGGTGGACGACGGCGTCCTGAAGATGCTGAAGGGGGAGCCGGGGAATCGAGGCCCTCCGGGGGTCATGGGTCCGCCAGGTTTCCGTGGACATCTGGGAATAGCGGGGGAACCCGGAGCGGATGGTCGCCCCGGCCCCGAGGGGAAGAGCATCGTCCACGGTAATGACACAACTTACAGTTCATATCATGCTAACTCTTGTATAATAAAAAACTAATATCAGATGAAGTATATGAAAAGGCAAAATGGAAGTTATCTCAGTTTGCTGGAACTGTAAAATAGTAACATTTCAATTAAATACTACTGAAATTTTAAAAGTCAGTAGTCTTTATTGATGGGTGAGGACAGACATTGTGATTTTGGGCAGAGTAGAAATATACACAACAGAAGGTTTATGGGGACAACCGAACAAGAACAATGACAATCAGCTCTGCAACTGGAGAATTGCACAAAATGGGAAGAGTTAATTTATAGATAGGGGAAAATGAAGCAGAATTTCAGTCATGGATGCATTGTTCATGCTGCTGATTCGTCTCAGTGGTCACTTGTGGTACTGCAAAAAATAACAACATTGTGGGAACTCGCTTCCTTTTGGGGACCTGTAATTTAAACTATTACATTTTAGGGTGGAGTCTTGGTTTGATGTTAAGGTACCGGTTATACGGTTAGTGTAAGTCTCCAATAAATGAATGTAAGCATATGTCCCCGTAAGTCACGTTAATACAAGTGTGTGTGTGTGTGTTTTCTTCCAGGAGGACAGCTCTCCCCTCAGCAGGGCCGTTCAGCCTTCTCAGTGATCCGGACTGATAACAGTTATCCTCACGTCAACCAGGTTCAGCCCGTCGTCCATCACAGCTCTCTGTCTCTCTGCTGTTTGCTCTTGAAACCTTTTGAAATCTGCAAAATGTCTACAAATAAAACGTTTACGTCCTTCTTTGATGTCTGCTGGAGTAAAAGTTACAGGATACAGATAATGTCTGATCAATCTCATGGGGGGAATCATAAACTCTGTAAATTAAAGTAATTAAAATAAGCTCAAAATTTACCAGCTGCAACATTTGAGTGACAACATTAATGCACCAATAATTAAAATACGATATTATAACATATGTTATTCTGAAATAGATCAATTAAATGAGTACTTTTACTATACTGTAAAAGAGTATTTATACACTTTTACTTCAGTAATCATGTAAGTACTTCCCTGAGAGTAGCATGTCTTTCTAAATACTGTGTCCCTGTTAGTCTGGATAATCCACAGATCTTTTGTCAACAGTTTTTAATACAAGAACATTTTTCCTTTACATTTGTGTGTGTGTGTGTGTGTGTGTGTGTGTGTGTGTGTGTGTGTGTGTGTGTGTGTGTGTGTGTGTGTGTGTGTGTGTGTGTGTGTGTGTGTACCAGGTAGTAACCTTCCAGAGTGCCGTGGTCAACACCCTTCAGGACTTTAACATCGCCACAGGCCACTTCGTCTGCAGAGTACCTGGAGTTTACTACTTCACCTTCCACTCTGTGGCCAAGGTAACGGGCTGCTGCTGGACTTCTTTATGAGTGTATGCTTTTGTAAACTATGTGACGGATCAGAAATGCATTTTTTAATGGTACAAAGTCGAGGTACTTACTTGTACGTACCCTTCCTGTCCAGTGACAACTACACAAAGGTTGAATTGAATAGTTTTGTCTGATAAACTGAAGGATGAAGTTTTCCTTTATGTGTGGAGAAAAGCCTTCTTTCCTCCTTCTTAAGCTAAATACAGTATTTAAAAAGCCTCAGTTGGAAACATTATTGTTAGATCAATTGTAGATCTACAGTAGTTAATGCAAACAATTTTCTGCACAATCAGTACTTTTATTTTTCATACTTTTACCTAAATTGGGTTTTGAATGCAGGACTTTTCCTCGTAGTGGAATACTTCCACACTGTGCTATAAGTAATGTGAACACTTCTTCCACCGCTGGTAATCTGCACCTACAGGTATCTCTGTTGTCAAACTGCATTTCATTTGCTGTGTGTGTTGTGCGTGTTGTGTGTTTTCAGGCCAGTGTGTGTCTGCGTATCTCCAGCAACGCTCTGATGGACAAGCTGGGATTCTGTGATTACAACCGGAACAGCGACCAGGTCAGTTTGAGCGCCACGCAGCCAGAGAAACATCTTTAAAACCATTTCCTTTCAATTTGATGTTGTCCGGGAAGTTTATTTTTGAAAAGGTAAGGTAAGGATATTTATTGTCATTGTAAAAACATACAACACAATTAAGCCAGTGCAGCAGTAACAGGTAAAAACATGGATAAAAACATTAAGACAGGACATTCTCATTTAAAACCAGACATTTTAAAATAAATAAAACATAAAACACAGGCATCAATGGCTTAAACAGTGAATAATAGCCAATCTTCTCACTGATGGAGTCATATAGAGGCATTAGGTAATAGATCGACACAGTTTCATAACAACTTCTTGTGTTGTGGTGTTTTCCAGGTGCTGTCGGGCGGCGTGGTCTTAACGCTCACAGCCGGACAGAAGGTCTGGCTGGAGTCCTTCAAGGACAATCAGAGAGACGCTGAGACACGAGACACCAATGAGAAACGGATCATCTTCAACGGATTCCTGCTCTTCTGAAACCCAGAATGAAGTTCAGTCGTACGCGCAATTATTTCACTCCAGAGACGAGCCCAAAAAACCTGAGACTGCCTTTACGAATTTAGCATCCAGGAATTTGTCGAAAGCTGTTTTCAACGGAGACATTCACCTCAACACAGCATCATGTACATCAATATCTGTTTCCTGACTCATGTGAACCGTCTCTGAATCGTGACTGTAAATGCAACTAAATCAAAATAAAGTGTATTATTGAATGTGGGTCATGTGTGGTTATATTAAAGGTATGATTTCATTGCACAGATTTCAGAGACAATCATTGATTTTGTTGACTTGACCCCGATGTCTTCCCACTGTTGTTGTTTTAATGTCATCATAGTTTCAAAACCAGGGATTCAAGAATGACTCAGATATTTTACTCAAGTGAACGTACCAATATCACAATAAAAATACTCTGTTACAAGTGATAGTCCTGCATTAAAAATGTTACTTAAAACTACTTCTGTCATTTTGTATTTATTGTGGACAAAATCGGTTGTGTTTCTGACATCAGAGAACTTTTAATATTTTTTTCTTTTTCATTTACTCACGGAAATGAGCTTCCATAAAATCAAATACACACATTGACTTAATATCACATGCTAGATCTTCATTTGGGTAAAACAATAAATAAAAGTAAAAACATTCTATAGTATGCTGTGATTTAGGATGTTAAGAAATCCTTCAAAAAAAGACAAACATTTGATAAACAAGTAGACAAAATGGACGAAATGAATTTCTTTCTCAACACAGATACACTGACGTCTCTCAACACTTCTACACACATCCGGAGAGACAAATTAAATATCTAAGCACATGAAATGTAGAGCGCTTTTAAATGTCTGAGAGTCAGGTCAGATGATCAACAAAGCTAGGCTAGCAGTTTCCCCCTGCTTCCATTCATTATGCTGAGCTAGGCTAACCCCATCCTGCATCCAGATAAAAACGATTGACGTGTGTTACATCCTCATTGTTTTTCTCTCTTCAGTACAGCTGCATGTAAAAAAAGAGAGGAAAAACAGTTTAATTTAGATGGTACGTTGTTTAATGCGCCCCCTCTGAGATTATAGAAGTGAAACAGTTCTATTTTTCGCACACTTCTTCATTTTGGGGAAACTTTTGCCACTCTGGCTGTCCTCCTTCGACCTCCTCTTCTCATCAGCACACAAGGAAATGGAAAGGGAACAAGCACACGGGTCATGTCCTACATGTTGTCATGGTCAACAAATCAGGAAAACATCAAAACCAACGAAATCAAATACTGGGGCTTTAAGTCCGAAGACAACACTCGTCTGTATGAACTCACACTGCAGTTTCTTTTATCAAACATTCCTTAATCAAACATGAATAATAGAGCATTTGTTGAGGGACTATTTTCAGCGGCGGATGAATCCACACTGGGTGCTCTAGTGAGTATGGTGTGTGTGGGATTTAGTCAAATCAAACTCTCTCTCTCTCTCTCTCTCTCTCTCTCTCTCTCTCTCTCTCTCTCTCTCTCTCTCTCTCTCTCCATGATTCCCGGCGTAGAAGCTGCTGAATCTTTTAGGTTTCAGTCGTCGGTTCCTCCTCCGGCTGCAGGACTCGGTTCTTCTCGTTGGGTTCAGATCTTCCGTCTGTTCTCTCAGGTGAGTTCAACATTTATCTATGAAAGAGAATCTGATGATTCTTCTTTTCTTAACGTCATTGATATGAATATATATATATATATATATATATATATATTTTTTTTTTTTTCTTTATGTATATATGTGTATATTTTTTCATTTGATTTTTTTTCTTCCTTCATTATGTGTCTTTCCTTTTTCCATTTTTCTGTCCTTGTCTTCTCTCCCTTCTTCCTCCTGTCGGCTTCTCATCCTTTCTTTTTATCTCCTCTTCTCCTTTCCTTTCTTGTCTCCTAATCTGTTTTGTTCTTGGCTCCTCTCCTTGTTTGATCTCCACTTTTCCTAATTCCTTTATTCTCCTTTTGCCTCCTGTTCTATCCTCGCTTTTCTTTCTTTCTCTCTCTCTCTTTCTTTCTTTCTTTCTTTCTTTCTTTCTTTCTTTCTTTCTTTCTTGTCTCCTCTCCACTTTTGCCATCTTCTGTCCTTTCTCCTCTGGTACTCTCATGCTTCCTTTCATCCCTATATTTCTCTCATTCTAACCTTTGCTTTCCTCCTTCTTTCCTCTTTCCTCCTGCCATATAATCTCGTTCTTCTCTTGTATTAATCACCTCCCTTCTCATTTCCCCTCGTTTCCTCTCCTCGTCTCCTCAGGTTCCTCACCATGCTCCGTCCTTGTTTCCTCGCGGTCGCCGCCTTGCTCTCGTTGGCCACGCCCCTGCTGGTCGCCATGGAGACCTGCCGGGCGACAGGGATGCCCGGGATGCCAGGTGGGTGAATGCCACGTTCCTGTCTTCATACCTTTGTGGTTTCCTTTCCTTTCCTTCATCTGTCTCTCCGTCCTCAGGCATTCCCGGGCTGCCCGGCCGAGACGGTCGCGACGGAGGGAAAGGAGAGAGAGGAGAGACAGGTAAGCGACGCACCTCCACCTCACGCTCCCACACATCCTGGAGGGAAAGGAGGGAATACAGCGAAGGAAAGGAAGTGGAGTCTTTCATTGGGTGGCTTGTCGTTGCTGTGAACAGGAGCGGCGTGGCAGGGCGGCCGCGGCCCTCAGAAGGGGGACAAGGGGGAGCCGGGGCCGCCGACCCTTCCTGGAAAACGAGGGCAGAGCGGAGAACCGGGAGAACCGGGGGGCCCGGGGGTTGGTGGTCCTCCAGGAGAACCAGGAGAACCAGAGTATGTCTTTTTGTTTTTTTATGTATTTATTATTTATTAGCAGAAACTGCATTTTCACTTGTGTATAATTTCACATTGAGACATAAACTCTTTACAATGTAGAGTCATTTATACAGACTTCTATACAACCAGAGGAGTCGCCCCTTGGTGGTCAGGAGAGAGAATGCAGCTTTAACACATGAAGCATAGACTTCTATACAACCAGAGGAGTCACCCCTTGGTGGTCAGGAGAGAGAATGCAGCTTTAACACATGTAGCATAGACTTCTATACAACCAGAGGAGTCACCCCTTGGTGGTCAGGAGAGAGAATGCAGCTTTAACACATGAAGCATAGACTTCTATACAACTAGAGGAGTCACCCCTTGGTGGTCAGGAGAGAGAATGCAGCTTTAACACATGAAGTATAGACTTCTATACAACCAGAGGAGTCACCCCTTGGTGGTCAGGAGAGAGAATGCAGCTTTAACACATGTAGCATAGACTTCTATACAACCAGAGGAGTCACCCCTTGGTGGTCAGGAGAGAGAATGCAGCTTTAACACATGAAGCATAGACTTCTATACAACTAGAGGAGTCACCCACAGGTGTTCAGGAGAGAGAATGCAGCTTTAACACATGAAGCATAGACTTCTATACAACCAGAGAAGTCACCCCTGGTGGTCAGGAGAGAGAATGCAGCTTTAACACATGAAGTATAGACTTCTATGCAACCAGAGAAGTCACCCCTGGTGGTCAGGAGAGAGAATGCAGCTTTAACACACAAAGTATAGACTTCTATACAACCAGAAGAGTCGCCACCTGATGGTCAGGAGAGAGAATGCAGCTTTAACACATGAAGCATAGACTTCTATACAACCAGAGGAGTCACTCCCTGATCAACACTAGTTTGTGACACTTCACAAACTGGTCAGAACTGGACGTTGCCCACCAGCAGGTTAATCCAGCTGTGAGCATCAGTCTGTGTGTTTGTTTCTGTGGCTGCAGGAGCGTTGGATTCCAGCAGAAGGCGGCCTTCAGCGTCGCCAGAGGAATCAACGATTACCCGGAGAAAGCCAGCGTCATTCGGTTCACCAATGTCATCACCAACATCAACGATGACTACGACACCAGGACAGGACACTTCAGGTGAGTTTTCACTCAGTTCACCTATAATCCTATAATCCAAACTAACTAAACTAAACATATTAAAACATTTTTGATCGTACAGATTCAAACTCTTACTGAATGCATTGTGTTTGTTTGTAGGTGTCGGGTCTCGGGAACGTACTACTTTGTGTACCACGCCTCTCTGGACGACCGGCTGTGTGTGCTGATGAAACTGGACCAAACGCTGCTGGCGACGTTCTGCGATCATCGCCGCACCCGGAGACAGGTAGGCCTAGGCGACGAATATACATACTTTTGTACATTTAAAATATACTTCAATTTTCAATAGTAGATTTTAAATATACTGCCAAAGAAGTGTACTTTCTGCAAATATATAAAAAGTATACAAAAGTCACGCCTTCACCTATTTTTTCAATTACACTTTTAACACACTTTAAAAAAATGGTACTGTAGTATACTTTCAAAAATATATTAAAAATGTATATACTTTAAGTGAAAGTTCTGTGCAATTGCTCAAATGTACTTATGTGAACCTTAATTTCAAATATATGCTCTAAATTAGCATTGTATTTTAGCACATACACAGTAATATACTTAAAATGTACTAAGTATACTTTAAGTTGTTCCAATTTGGCACAAAGAAATATACTTAATATACTTCAAGTTGTACTTAAATATTAAGTACAACTTAAATATATTTAGTACAAAATAAGTTGTTCCAAAATAGCACACTTTAAGTATATTTATGATTAATAGGGCTTCAAGTATACTAAAGTATACTCAAGTATGCTAATTTTTTTTCACCTGAGCGATTATCAAATACTAAAACACAATAAAGTGCTACATGTCGACTGATTCCAGGTGACCTCTGGCAGCCTGGCCGTCTACCTGTCGAGGGATCAGGAGGTCTGGCTGGAGACCAAAGACTACAGAGGGATGAGAGGGAAACCGGCCGGTTACAGCATCTTCTCCGGCTTCCTGCTGCACCCTCATTGACACAACAATGCCTTTTTATTCACTTTTTAATAAACAGTTTTACAGCTACAAGTCTGAAACTACAAGCAAAATAAATGCTTCCCTTCCTTCACACTGAGTATGCCATCTTTTAATAAAAACACGTACTTATTTCACATGTTATTGTCCTTTATCTATCCAGGTTAAAGTAAATTGTGATTGAAATCAACAATCTCAAGAGAGACTTTATCACAGTGATTAATAACTATATCTATACTTCTGTACATTTGGGTAAAAGACATTAGAAATAACAGAATAGAATAGAAACTCTTATGAGATTACAGGTTTTACAGGTTTATTAATAGGCATAATGCAGAGTTTACATGATTAAGTTAATTCACCAGCCTTAAACAATATATAATGCAATGATTGTATCTTCTCTGTCTGCCGGTAAACAGATCATTTGAACCAAATAAAGACAAATTAACACCTGAATACTTTGTATTTGTGATGTACTGTCTCCTTTTAATGCCATATTTTCTCTTTCTTCTTAGTCTGATCATAACACTGTGATCTACTTGTCTTCATACATAGTTTAAAGACAGTTGTGTCACAGTGTCGGCTTAAGTTGTGTTATTCTGCCTCCCTGTTTCTCTACCGGTCCACAAGAGGCCTTCAGACTTTTAAACTCATTTATCTGTTTCAACTTTGTGTTTTTGTCTGTTTGCATTTTTGTGCCAATAAAAAATATAGACAATTTGTGTCCACGTACACAAATCACTAGATTTCAATTGTGTCACTATTTAACACGTTTAGCCCCAACAAAGCCACAGACATTTTTTTCTCAAATTCCGAATGGTTAGCATACCCATACTAAATACAGACTATCTGCTCAACCACAAGGGCTAGTGGAATAATGTCAAAAGGTATAATATACAGAACACACTTATGAGACCAGTTAAGAGGCTCATGTAGCAGTTTATGTGTTACTGGTTTATTGGTTGATGATAGAACACAGGAAAGAAAAACTGAAAAAAAATAAGAAAAAAGATGTATTTCCTCTTTTGAATTATGTATATCATCGCTACTATAAAATAACACTATGTGTTAACAGTATCTCTGCAAAGTTTGACTTTGATTAACTGAAGTTAAATATTTTTAGTAATTCATTTAGTGCAGATTTCGTGAACCGTAGATTTAGGTCCGCTGAAAGCAAAAATGCCCTAACTTTGTTCCTGGACCTTGAACACCTCTGGTTCCACAACATAGGGGTTCTGCTCAAGCAGATGCACCAAAAAATAGCAAGCAAGTATCGTTTCATCCATAAGTAAGTCATATTTCAGTTTTTTGGCTGAAAAAAAAAAGCAATGTGGTTGATATCTTGCTGAGGCTTTGTCTCACAGTGGTTTTTGCGCAATTGGCGGATTCCGTGGGTCGTAAGCTTCCCAGAAAGGTGCGCTAATCATGTGTGGCATCAAACTAGGGATATAAACATTTATATTTTCATAACTTGGGGAGCTCTCTAGTCATATTTCTGGTTTATGACAATATTTCTGGTTGAATTGTGTTATAAACATGTAAAATGGACTTCTATCCTAAGGCATAGCAGTTTTTTGTAAGGCATAGCAGTTTTCTTTTGCTATGTCACATCAGTGGTTTTGGTATCGATTCATGGGAGTACGAGGACTTGGAGAGTGAGGAAGACCTCCTGATGAAGAATTCTGCCCCATTTTTGGAGGCACGTGTCTTTGTAAGGATGTTTTAGCTGTTTAATAACAGTGACTTAACAGCACCAAAGAAGTGTAAAGCGATAAATAGTAAACTGTGAGGCCATTAAAGTAACACTGGATTACACAGAGAATCAAAAGGGCAGACTAGTGGACTCCAATTGTAAATCAAATGGCTATTGCAGAAAAAAATGAAAAATGTAGTCCAATCGTCAGGATTATGGCTGGAAATAGTTGATTCACTACAACATGATTCAGACAAACAGCTCAAATGAACCCAAAGCACGAGTAATCAAAATAAAACACAGAAATAAAAAACAAAACCTGGTCCAAATGGAAAGAGGATCTGAGAAGACAGAAAATGAACAACTGGCAAATTTAACAGGATGGAATTATTTCAAAAAGTGTATCAGCTCTCTAGATAATGTTGATGAAAATAAATATTTTGTGGAACAGATACTCACTGAAATCGGGAAAACCTCAACAAAAAGAAGAAGTTCAGAGAAAAACAGAACAAAATGTTGATTTGGACGGATTGTTTTTTTTATCCGAAGCATTCATTGATGATCATCAGTTCTCCATCAGGTGGAGTTCTTCCTGACTTCTTGTTACAGGGTTTCACTTCCTCTGATGAGCCATTTGTTTAGTCAGATAAATGCAATAAAATAATCAGAGATTTACAGGAAAGGACATCAAAACAACAGATTTTGAAACTCGTGAGAAATGTGTCAAAGATGTGAACAAAAACTGAAAGAGGAAGAAAGTAATCAATACGTTCACTCAAGTACTGTTCTGAAATAAAATTTTAAATTAAATGTATCTGAGTATTTCCATCTTATTTGACATTATATTTCCACTTTGAGTCCCATTTCAGAAAAGCAAATGATTGATTAAATATATGTATTAATGTATTGGTGTGTAAGCAGCCCTCTAGTGTTTCAGCTGGTGAAGTTGTGGTTCATTTTAAATACTTTAGAGATGTAGTTATCCTTTATAAATTGTATCAATCTGCAAGGGAGCTGAAACAATATAGCAGAGTAAGAACGGGTATTTAAGTAAATGTTACTTTGTTACTTTCCACCACTGACAGAAGGAGAGTTGGTTTCCTCCAAGACCTTTTCTCACTAATAATATTAGTAATGTAATTAATAAACTATTTATTTAATCATTATTAATCGTGTTCATAAGGAAGTAGTATCAGCAAAATGAACTTAAAAGTACTCATAATGCAGAAAGTAAGGGCCCTTGTGAATGTAATACTCTTATATATTACATAATGTGTTTGTTATTACAGACAAATCAATGTGTGATTATACTTTAATTAATGTTGGTCCTAGCGGAGAAAATCTGAACTAATTTCTCACACTGTTTATTAAGTTAATGCATATTTTATTACAGTGTTGCCTGAACCTTTTTTTATGGGGACCCACTTTAAAAAAATGACAAAACCATCTCACAATCATCAGAACAATACCATCACTGGGGCTCAAAGTGGGCTGCAACTATAAATGTCAAATGAAAGACCTTTTGACCTTCAGAAAATCTCCTCCAACTTTAAGACTTTTTCAAATCAAATTCCTTGAATGCCAAATTTTAAACTCTGGTTGTCAGATAAATGCATTGCAGTGAAAAGGGAAATATTTATCTGAAGAAAACAAAATTGTACCTTGAATTTGTTCTAAAGTACAGTATGTGAGTATATATATTTATATATACTTCAATTAATTCCCCCACTAACAGGAGGGACCTTCAGTGAGTTGTCAGTAAATCAGTAACAGAGCAGCAGTCATGCGCTCTTGAACTGTTTCACTTCCTGGTTTGTTGTGTGTGTGTGTGTGTGTGTGTGTGTGTGTGTGTGTGTGTTTTCCAGACTGAGCTGCTGCCGTTATTGAACCGTCTTCATCTCTGCTCTCCATCAGCGTATCACTCCACCACGAGACGAGCGGCTGCTTCTCCTGCAAATGGTGAGAAATCATGTTCTCCAAACCAAAGAATAAGTGAATAAGTGAATAAGTGAATAAGTGAATATAGAGCGAGAGCAGATCTCTCATTAAGATGCATCGGTGAGACAATAAAGTTCATCGTGTGTTTATCCAGAAAATATAGTCAAGTTTAGAGTTGTGTTGTGTCAGCTTTAACATGTCTTCAATTTAAAATGTATTTTCTTTCACCATTAATTTGTCTGAAACATAATTGTATAACATCTTGATTTCAATATTGTATATTATACTGTGTGTTTGTGTATATTTATGTATATGAATTAAGGATAATATTCCAAAATATATTAAAATAATACTGTCCTACAATTAGTATATTTTCATTGTAAGATAACACACAAACATAGGAATGTACGATTCTATGTGTTGTTGATTTTTTGTTTCTTGTTTTGTATGGATTTTACTGAAGCATTTTCAAATGATTATGATAATCAAGACCATTAAGTCAGCTACATAAAAAAACTGTAGATTTTCAGAATCAGAATCGGCTTTATTGGCAGGTACGCACACATACCAAATATTTGACTCTTAATTTTCTCTTATTATACAGAAATACAACTGAAAATACTGCTGACAATACATAGTATACATAAATGCTTGCTATTATTTCCAAACAAGTAGTTGAAGATACACAATGTGTCTATGTCATGACTGTTTCTATACGTGTTAAAGACGTTGATAGTCAATGTTATTATCGGGGTTCAAGTTTAAAGTTGATGGTCCTCCTTAGAGACAAAAACAGGTTTGTGTGTGTGTGTGTGTGTGTGTGTGTGTGTGTGTGTGTGTGTGTTGACTCAGGCCCCCCGGTGGCTGAGCTGCAGTACTGCAGTGTTTCTGCTCTTGATTCACGTTGCTCCGGTCGTCACCCAGTCCTGCGGGGAAAGCCCCGGGATCCCTGGGATACCCGGCACCCACGGGCCCAACGGCCTCAACGGCCTCAAAGGAGTGAAAGGAGACCCTGGTGAGCTAAAAAAAACATCAGTTCCATTTTAAACGTTCTGTTTACATGTTTTTACATTGTTTTAATGTGAGTCTGACTAATCTGTCAGTGCAGTTGTTGATTAAACTTAAAATGTTGACGTGTGTTCTCAGCTGGTACATTTTCACAGCTTACATTTTTAAGAGATGATTTGATGACTTGGCCAAATTGACAATTTTTTACAGGATCTTTTAAATATTTTCTGATGAGCCGCTGCAGTCACCTACATTCGTAAAAAAATATAACATACAGATGTATGCGAGAGCCCTGAAAGCTCAACATTTCGCAGCTTACATTTTAGTGTAATGCATTGTGTGTGTTTGTGTTTCCTTGAGCTCTAACTAACACGTTTACTGCCACATGAAACATTCGGAGAGCAGATTTCTTTCAGCTTTTGTTTTTACAAAAGTTTGAAACCAGCAATCATCTTCTATTCGGCCTTTTTTGGGAACATTGTTGTGTATCTTGCAGCATTATCACCACCTCTAGACCAGGGGACGATACACAAGATAAACTAAACACAAGATAATCATTTTTTGGTATTTTCTCTTTTCCTTATTTTTGAGAAGTTGGTGAAAATGCTTTTTTTTCAAATGTGTTTTGCCTTTGTTTCCTTCAGTTGCAGTGAAATAGCTTGAACTTTTCCTCTTAGTACAATCAGAATCAGAACCATTTATTGCCATGTATGTTTTCACATACAAGGAATTTGTCCTGGCGGGAGGTGCATAACATTTAACATTTAACAATAAACAGAGTGGAATAAATGGGAGCATGAATATTCACAATTAATGGGGTTCTGTCTGTCTAGTTTTATTGTAGTTTTTAAGTCGCCTGCTTGACTTTCAACTCAAAATAAATCGGCCATCTTTCATCTTAGTTCTTGTCTCTGTATGAGCAGGCGAGGCCGGTCAGCCGGTCCGGGGCCAGAAGGGGTCTCCGGGTCCGCAGGGCCCGCCGGGACGCCCCGGGCTGAAGGGGGACGTGGGTCTCCCGGGACCTTCAGGTATTCCAGGAAATCCGGGGGAGAAGGGAAGACCCTTCAACCCGTCCAACCAGCAGAAGTCCTTCTTCTCCTACAAGCGGATGATAGCGCAAACACCAGTGGTCGACACCGCCATCATCTTCGACAGGTCAGTGCTGCGAAGGTCTACCGGCACAGAGAACGAGAGCTATTACCGTGATGCATTTCCTGTTGACATAAGATGACGCGGCGAGGCTGTGAGGGTTTCATTTGCATCCTATCGTCGCCATTACTTCTGTTATTTTCGGTAGATTGATTGTTTAGTTTCGGTCGTTGGATTTGTTTGGTTTCCCTGTCTGATTGGCTACCACTCATTGGTTTATTTAAGAAATGTATTTCTCATGAACCAGATTGGCGGAAGGTTGGGAAATTATTTCCACTCAGATGTGGTTGTTTTATATGATTATGTGATCAAGTTTTTTTAAGGAATTGTTTATATCCATGTTGCCTTTTTGCATGGAATTAAATTACATGAGGCTACAATTTTGATGTAGTGTCATAATTCAACATTTTATTTACAGATAGTAAACATTAATATAGTACCGTAAAAGTCGGGTTACAAGCCGCTACTACCTTTGGTCAGTGTCCCCGTTAGCTCCCCGCTGTAGCCAGCTAGCGCTCCTGCTAGCGCTCCGCTAGCTCCCCGACAACCACCGAAGGTAGCAGGATCAGCCCCAGCTAGCTAGCGCCGCTGCTAGCTTGCGCTGCTGCTAGCTTGCTACAGCGGGGACGCCCACCGGAGGTAGAAGCGGCTTGTAACCCGACTTGTACGGTATATATATATATATATATATATATATATATATATATATATATAGTTTTTCGATGGATACATGTTTGTGTGAAAACTTCCCTCAGGGAGATTCTGGACCTGGATGAAGAGTTTAAAGGAGAATCGCTGCCAAACGGGACGTTCACGTGCGTCATCGGAGGAATCTATTTCTTCAGTTACCACGTTTCAGCAAAGAGCAGAGTGAGTCCGGACAGTCTGTTCTCACACAACTGATCTGTGGAAGTCCTTCTACTTCGTCTGTCTCTTTCTTTTCAGTGATTTTGATTTGTTTCATTTGGTCCCCAATAATCGGCTTTAGTCATTTAACCATTAAGTTCATGAATTAAATAATACATTATGAATTAGATATTAGTTTAAAGTTGACATGAACTCTGCTTCAACCAGCAGTACTTCAACAAGTACTGCAGGGCCTTAGTCAACACACACACACACACACACACACACACACACACACACACACACACACACACACACACACACACACACACACACACACACACACACTTTAATAAGTACAGTTTTGTGCTTAAAAACTTCTCCTCCACTGCTTTTATTTTGGAGGCTTTAGGGTTAGGGCTTAAAGGGCTACTGCGTAGTTACTTTTCAGATTCAGATAAACAAAATAAGATGTATTTTTATAGATTAAGCTACCCAGCAGCGTAGGAAGAAGTTCAAATAACCCCCATCTTTTTCCAGAGCTGAGTACTTCCTCTGTGTATTTGTACGCAGGTGTGCCTGAAGCTGGTGACGGGCAGCGACAGCGACCTGACGCTGTGCGACTCGTCCGAGGGTTTCCTGGTCACCTCCGGCTCGGCGGTCCTGGAGCTGCAGGCCGGGGAGACGGTCTCGCTGCAGGCGACCCGGTACAACAACATCGTGACGAGCCAGAGCACCAGCCACACCTTCACCGGCTTCCTGATCGCCCCGACCGCCTAGAGAGCCCAGAGAGCCCAGGAATCCACCCGTCCTCTGATGCATTCAGTCATTGTTGGTCCCATCACAAGCTTTTTGGGGAGGGGGGTATTTACAACAATGAAATGAAACAGGTCTTCTCTGTAAATGTGCACACATCAGTGTAATTAACAATAAAGAGCGGCTCAATCGTGGCCTTCAAGGACTATGTCGGTGTTTTTGCATGAACTACTAAAAGTGTGTTTTTTACTTTACTGATTTTCCAAAACGTACTATTTTAGTAAACTTTCCGATAGCCAGCTGTGTTTTTTTTCCTTCTTTTTCTCTGTAGAAAATGTAAATCCGTCAAACTGAACAATCACAAGCTTTATAAAATATATATGGAGCATCTTTGAGGTAAATATCTGTCATCCAAATATTAACAAATTGTTTTTTATGATCCGTGTTTTGTGATTTTTTTTTTACAATTTTCAAATGAACAGTTATTAGTTGAATCGTCTACAGGCTATATAAGAAGTGGACGTAGTATTACACATAGTATTAAACCGTAGTAAACAAATGGACATCATCCATTGGTTTATGGACGGACGTTTTGAAGTCTTGAGTATCGTCATCTTTTTTTTTTTTTGGGTGGAGCATAAAGTATAACTGAGTGAGAAAATAGTAGGCGACCAAAAATGTTACAACTAACTTTTAAGAACTTAAAAAACACAGTAAAAGGGTTCAAGTTTTAAGACGAAAATACAGACAACTCCTAGACTGGACAACGCCGAGGTAGCAACCTGTCAATCACCTTGTAGCCCCGCCCTAAAGCATCGCCTGCTTTATGGTCTGTTTGACTCTAAATGACCATAATGTACTAAATGAACATCATGCTGTATTGAAGAGGACTTGAAACTAGAGATTGAGACATAAACTAATGTTTACAATGTTTACTGAGGGAATACATCAAGAGAAGTAGAGTCATTTATATATACTTCTATACAACCAGAGGAGTCGCCCCCTGGTGGTCAGGAGAGAGAATGCAGCTTTAACACATGAAGCATAGACTTCTATACAACCAGAGGAGTCGCCCCCTGGTGGTCAGGGGAGAGAATGAAGCTTTAACACATGAAGCATAGACTTCTATACAACCAGAGGAGTCGCCCCCTGGTGGTCAGGAGAGAGAATGCAGCTTTAACACATGAAGCATAGACTTCTATACAACCGGAGCTTTTATTTGTAAGAGGTTTGTGAAGATGAGTCGGAAAGTATTGAGGGATGAACTAATGAGACGACTTGTTGGATTTTGGTTTCTTAATGAGATTTGTTCACTACAAAACAAAGAAAGAAAATATCAGCTTATTTAAACATTAAATACGTTTACACTCTCTTTATAAATACATCCTTACAACAGAAATACAATTACAGTGCTTGGCTGAGGCATAATGTGCTTACTCACTGATATATATATATATATATATATATATATATATATATATATATATATATATATATATATATATATATATATATATATATTTAAAGTTCTGGTGTGTAACATTTCCTCCAGTGGCTCGCTGAGGTGTCAAGTGTACGTCTTTCTGACTGATACCTGGCCAGGTGTTCATTAATTATCCATCACTCAGTATCGGGTTGGTAGACACTTAACCTTACAGCCGTGTGGACGGTAAACAGACGGCGATACAGGAAGTAGAGGATCATCGTTCATGCAGAGACACTCTAAACCCCGTCATGAATGTCACAATATAATATATTTATAATGTAGACACTAGTGTTTTAATCAAATCACCCAAATACACAACAAACGTAGAAGGCTTTGCAAAACAAACAACAAACTATGGATTTTAATACAATTTCTGTCCTATATATAATATTTTATATTGTGACTCCAAAAAGCTGCCATTTATCATGATCCCAAAATAGTTTATAATACCCCCTGATATTACTTCAACTGGTTTTAAAACAAACATAAATGGTGTTTATCGCATAAAAAGCCTGTCTGCTCGAGCTACACTCTCATTGAAGATCGCCCCCTGGTGTCCGGAGGCCGAACTTCAGCCCAGCGCGTCGGTGGCCGACGGGCTGCTGAACACGCCGTTCCGGGCGTAGAAGGTGTTCTTCACCACTGACGACTTGGCGCGGGACGGAGTCCCGTAGTCCAGAGTGTAGTCACCTGGGGAGCCAGATGGCAGCGTTAATCTGGAGGAAATAACTGTGCTGTAAATGTAAGAGACGTGGAAATATGGTGAGCGCCTGCTATAAAGCACAGATATATGTTTTTAATCTGCAGTTTAATTTCATTTTTATACGTCCAATATTTTTGGTTTACAAACAAATACCTGCAGAACTAATCACATCCACATGAGTCTCACCTGTACTTTATTGTGATGGGTTACACGTTGACATGCTAGTGCATTTAATTTACTTTAACTTCAGCCTTAATGTGAATGCTTACTTACCAAAGGTTAAATTTGGAATCAATCAATTTCATGGATATTTAAATACATCCAGATGCATTTGTTTATTTTATGTCGCAATAATAATCTCCATCTACTTTTTTCTCTGTGGGGGTTTTCTCCATAATGTTGTCAGACACTTGTAATACCAGTGACAACAAACAGCACTTTTAGTGGACGTACACTGAGGGTGAGGAGCGATTACGTTGCATCCCGTTTAGTGGCGTTCTTGCGCAACACCGGACCCCCTTCAAACATTGGCGTCCCCATTAGTCCCATAGACACAGACACATAGCAGACAGGGATGAAGCCTCTAACTCACCCAGCCTCCACCCGTACTCCCAGGACGACAGCAGAGGGAAGTCAAACTTCTCCTCCGGTCTCATGTGGCCACGTTTCTGCAGGTACAGACTCCGCCCTTTACCCTGCGGAGAACGTTTTAGTTTAACACTGATGAATCATATTTAAACTGAAATACTCGAACACCGGCCGACCAAACTATGAAATGTCTGGCGGTGAAACGTCTCAATAGAAGCCTTTCCATGATCAGCTTTATTTACCTTTCGGATACATTTTAAATCAACAATTTTAGCATGAACTGGAACAATCGAAGACACTTAGCTTCACTTAGCTTCATGCATATGTTACGGCTAAATGTGTTCCCTTTTTCCCTTCTCTCTAGAAGCTCTCAGGTGCGATAAGACGAGGTGCATCTCATGTAGCAATGTAGCAAAACAAATTCACCTCGAAACACATAGCTACAGATTTAAAACTAAGATTTAGTTTACCGTAAAAGTCGGGTTACAAGCCGCTCCTACCTCTGGTCAGTGTCCCGCTGTAGCAAGCTAGGAGCAGCGCTAGCTAGCGCTGCTGCTAGCTCCCCGCTGCTGCTGCTGCTACTGCCTGCATCCCCTCTGCCCAAGTCGGGTGTCAAGTCGGGGCTGGTCCCGCTACCTTCGGTGGTTGTCAGGGAGCTAGCAGAGCGCTAGCGGAAGTTAGCGGGGAACTAGCATGAGCGCCAGCTGGCTACAGCGGGGAGCAAAAGGGGACACTGACTGAAGGTAGTAGCGGCGTGTAACCCGACTTTTACGGTACTATATTAATGTCTACTATCTGTGAATAAAATGTTGAATTATGACACCACATCAAAATTGTAACCTCATGTAATTTAATTCCATGCAAAAAGGCAACATGGATGTAAACAATTAATTAAAAAACTTGATCACATAATCATATAAAACAACCACATCTAAAAAAAGTTAAGACACCTAGGAGCCTGTAAACACAAGATCTGGATATTTTAAACCAAACATAATGAAGGTTTAGCGTCTCAGGGATTCATACGTGGTGGGAGGAGTCCTGATAGAGCGCCCGTCTGGTCTGGGGAGAAACCGGCCTCATCAGAGGCGCCACACGGAGACGGCCGTCTCCATCCACAGAGAGCACAGGAGGACGAGGAAGAGGAGGAGGAGCAGGAGGAGGAAGGCCGCTCTGCTTCTCGGTGGTCCAGCCGACGGGAGGCAGGACCGCCCTGGTGGGTGGAGCGTAAACACGAGATCGTCAGTAGTTTGCGCGATACACGTTTATACGGTTTTAATTAGAGAAAACTGAAAGAATATATATATTTTGGACAAACACAACAGAGCTTTGAAATGCTTTTTGATTGATAACGGCGCTGACGGCAGGCTTGACGTGAGCGGAGCAGCTCCCCGGCCGCCGGCGGGCAGGAGGGGCAGCTGTCTCGGCTCCTCGCCGTCGGCGTCTGGGGGATTGCAGCAGGACGGGTAGCGGCTGGCGTAGCGGCTCTTCCAGGCCAAGCGGGTCAACATCTCCTTCTGGATCTGATCTCGGTAGCAGTTCTGGCTCTGGGTCGTCAGCATCGCCTGCCAGAAGAAGAAGAAAAACCTTCATTTAGTGACATTTTCACATTCACTTCCATCTTTTTGAGACTAACAGCGATAGTTGCTTTTGTTTTGTTTTTGGTGGATTTTGTTCCTCCAACAAGACGCACCTGAAACCAGCTGAAAGGAGTTTCCTCCGATAGTGGTAAAGACCTGTCAATCACAGTAAGTCCCGCCCTAAAGCGTCCCCTGCTTTATGGTCTGTTTGACTCTAAATGACCATAATTTACTAAATGAACATCATGCTGTATTGAAGAAGACTTGAAACTAGAGATTGAGACATAAACTCATGTTTACAATGTCGGAGTCATGTCGCCCCCTGCTGGTCAGTAGAGAGAGTGCAGCTTTAACACATGAAGCATAGACTTCTATACAACCTGAGGAGTTGCCCCCTGGTGGTCAGTAGAGAGAATGCAGCTTTAACACATGAAGCATATACTTCTATACAAGCAGAGGAGTCGCCCCCTGGTGGTCAGTAGAGAGAATGCAGCTTTAACACATGAAGCATATACTTCTATACAAGCAGAGGAGTCGCCCCCTGGTGGTCAGTAGAGAGAATGCAGCTTTAACACATGAAGCATATACTTCTATACAACCAGAGGAGTCGCTCCCTGGTGGTCAGGAGAGAGAATGCAGCTTCAACACATGAAGCATAGACTATTTATAGTTTCAGGTGATTACACACTCATGAAAACATAATTATGAATATTATATATATCGCCTAAATGTCACACACTGTTCCTTTAAGACAGATTCAACAGGTAAAGACCTAAACTATCACATGGACACAAATGCAGGTCATTGAATGTTGAAAGAACATAAACTGTTTAATCCACTTCTCCCATACAACACTAAACATTCCAAGTATACTCATAATTAATACTAAGAACGGTTAGTTTCACTATTTTTATCTTCAGGGCACTGTTCCAATACGATTATAAAATGTAATGGAGAGGAATTCAGACAAAAGTGAAACCTTTGACATGAAAATATCAAATAGTTTCGCTAATTGTGTGTTTATGGTCGTAAGTAGAAAGAGTGTTTTATGTTTGAATAAAGTTGGAAAAACAAAGTCCACTAGGAACAAAACATTAAACTGATCTCTTTCATGAACAAAAGAACAAAAGGTGCCTTTGCTCGTTGCTGAAATCCTTTTATGAAAAGATACGTTGAGATAATTGTAAAATATCTTCATTTACCTTTTGTGGATGCAGAGCTGTGCAGTGGCAGCTTCTCGGCGTGGAAATGGGATGCGGATCAGATAACACTGTGTAACACAAGGAAACATGACACACACACATGCACACACACACACACGCTAGAAACCTGTCACCCTCACCTTTAACCTTTAACCAAACAGCGACCCCTGTGGCCACACATGGTAATTATGCAGTTTTATCACATGACAAGAAAAGAAGAAGAAAGAGTTTCTTTAATAATTAAATCACTTGGCAAACTGAGTGAAGGGAGACTCATATTAGGCAATAAGGATCTGCCTACGCCCAGTATTATTGTTTGAAAAATATGTTTTCAACAATTGTATATGAAAAAAGCTATAAATATCTATGATATATTATATGTTGAATGTTTAAAAAAGTATTGCTAGTCTTTAAAATTCTCATACAGTTTAGTCACTACAATACATTAGATACAACATTTAATAAATTCATAATATAGTATGACATGTCATGATCTAGTTTATGACATACTAGACCATGATGAAACAAGTCATAAAAAATCAAAGTACAAAGATTTATAGTATACTATTTTATTCAAATGTTACTAAAAAAGTCATACATTAATCGTGATATACTACACTATGACATCATTATCTTGATATACTACACTATGACATCATTATCTTGATATACTACACTATGACATCATTATCTTGATATACTACACTATGACGTCATTATCTTGATATACTACACTATGACGTCATTATCTTGATATACTACACTATGACGTCATTAATCTTAATATACTACACTATGACATCATTATCTTGATATAGTACACTATGACATCATTATCTTGATATACTACACTATGACGTCATTAATCTTAATATACTACACTATGACATCATTATCTTGATATAGTACACTATGACGTCATTAATCTTAATATACTACACTATGACATCATTATCTTGATATAGTACACTATGACATCATTATCTTGATATACTACACTATGACGTCATTAATCTTAATATACTACACTATGACATCATTATCTTGATATAGTACACTATGACATCATTATCTTGATATACTACACTATGACGTCATTATCTTGATATACTACACTATGATGTCATTGTCTTGATATACTACACTATGACATCATTATCTTGATATACTACACTATGACATCATTATCTTGATATACTACACTATGACGTCATTATCTTGATATACTACACTATGACGTCATTATCTTGATATACTACACTATGACATCATTATCTTGATATACTACACTATGACGTCATTATCTTGATATACTACACTATGACATCATTATCTTGATATACTACACTATGACATCATTAATCTTGATATACTACACTATGACGTCATTATCTTGATATAATACACTATGACATCATTTATCTTGATATACTACACTATGACATCATTATCTTCATATACTACACTATGACGTCATTATCTTGATATACTACACTATGACGTCATTTATCTTGATATACTACACTATGACATCATTATCTTGATATACTACACTATGACGTCATGCATCTTCATATACTACACTATGACATCATTATCTTCATATACTACACTATGACGTCATGTATCTTCATATACTACACTATGACGTCGTGCATCTTCATATACTACACTATGACATCATAATCTTGATATACTACACTATGACATCATTATCTTGATATACTACACTATGACATCATTATCTTGATATACTACACTGACATCATTATCTTCATATACTACACTATGACGTCATGTATCTTCATATACTACACTATGACATCATTATCTTGATATACTACACTATGACATCATTATCTTGATATACTACACTATGACGTCATTATCTTGATATACTACACTATGACATCATTATCTTGATATACTACACTATGATGTCATTATCTTGATATACTACACTATGTCATCATTATCTTGATATACTACACTATGACATCATTATCTTGATATACTACACTATGACGTCATTAATCTTAATATACTACACTATGACATCATTATCTTGATATACTACACTATGTCATCATTATCTTGATATACTACACTATGACATCATTATCTTGATATACTACACTATGACGTCATTAATCTTAATATACTACACTATGACATCATAATCTTGATATACTACACTATGACATCATTATCTTGATATACTACACTATGACATCATTATCTTGATATACTACACTGACATCATTATCTTCATATACTACACTGACATCATTATCTTCATATACTACACTATGACGTCATGTATCTTGATATACTACACTATGACATCATTATCTTCATATACTACACTGACATCATTATCTTCATATACTACACTATGACGTCATTATCTTGATATACTACACTATGACATCATTATCTTGATATACTACACTGACATCATTATCTTCATATACTACACTATGACATCATTATCTTGATATACTACACTATGACATCATTGTCTTGATATACTACACTATGTCATCATTATCTTGATATACTACACTGACATCATTATCTTCATATACTACACTATGACGTCATTATCTTGATATACTACACTATGACGTCATTATCTTGATATACTACACTATGACATCATTATCTTGATATACTACACTGACATCATTATCTTCATATACTACACTATGACGTCATAATCTTGATATACTACACTATGACATCATTATCTTGATATACTACACTGACATCATTATCTTGATATACTACACTGACATCATTATCTTCATATACTACACTATGACGTCATTATCTTGATATACTACACTATGACGTCATTATCTTGATATACTACACTATGACGTCATTATCTTGATATACTACACTATGACGTCATTATCTTGATATACTACACTATGACGTCATTATCTTGATATACTACACTGACATCATTATCTTGATATACTACACTATGACGTCATTATCTTGATATACTACACTATGACGTCATTATCTTGATATACTACACTATGACGTCATTATCTTGATATACTACACTGACATCATTATCTTGATATACTACACTATGACATCATTATCTTGATATACTACACTATGACATCATTGTCTTGATATACTCCATGACTTGTTGTAGAATGATACTTCAGTGAACTCTGATGGGATCAAACTAGGAGAGGAAACAGTCGTTTGTCAGAACTATAAATCATTGGGTTTAAACATCGATGCTTCAGATATAAACTGTACAGTCTTTCCTCTACACCGAATACCTCACTGGAGTGTTTCTACTTTGGGAGGCGATTCAATCAATTTCCGTTTTGTATTTTTATCGCAAACCAAGCGAGAATAATAAAAACTTATCTTGCAGCATTTGCATGCGACGGTTAACCGTCGCATGCAAATGCTGCAAGATAAGTTTAAAACCAGACGTCATCCAGGAGACCAGCCTTCTGCTGTTCTGTTGAGTATTTTGAATTTCTGAAAGGAAACCCAGAACCTACACGTCCACTAGATCCACTTCCTGTGCTTTAAACGTTCTTTAAGAACCAGACAGGAGGAAAGCAAAGTACTGCAAAACTGTTTAGACACCAGAAACAAAGGCTCATGAAAAATTATACACACACAAAATTATACACACACACACACACACGCATGTATATATATATATATATATATATATATATATATATATAT
>NC_136593.1:3336004-3373504 GCF_910589615.1 Taurulus bubalis | reverse complement strand
GTTGAATAAATCTCTGGGTCTCAGTACAAAGAAAAAGAAAAAAGGCGAGTGTTTGATCACAGCAGAATAAAAGGCTTTTAGTTCTTTTGGATTGGTCAGTGTCACAATACAGCCTCGAGGAGGACCCTTCTGTATGAACCTGGGCAGAATCACCCCCTCCCGTCTGAATCAGGTCATCCGCCATCGAAACGAGGAGCAAGGTGGAGGAAAAACTAAGCATCACAGTGTTTGTTGAAAATAAACGGACAGTTTAATAACCTTTTTGTTGTTGTTGTTTCGTTTAAAGTGGAATAAAACCAGCCATTTGCCAGTACACTAAGAAAAAGCCAAAAGAGAAGGGATGGACAACTAAGCGTTAACTCACTAGAGCGAGGAGGAGGAGGAGGAGGAGGAAGAGGAGGGGGATGTGGACAACTATATAAGTGCGTTAACTCAATAGAGCGAGGGAGGGGAGGCGTTAAGGAGAGAAGTTAGGAGAGAGGAGAGAGGGAAGGAATGGAGGAGATTAAAAAACAGGGGAGTGTGGGCTTTTAAAAAGACATTTATTCTTTCATTTTTATTTTGGATAAAACCCCGCACTGCGTGCTAGAAGACTAGACTGACCAGCGGGTTTAGTCTGCTGGACAGCCTTGGAGTGCCATGATCAAAGGGAGGAGGAAGAGGAGGAGGAAGAGGAGGGTGATGGAGTAGTTTCTCTTTTCTCATTCCCCTCCGTTTCTTTTTTATTATTTATCTATCATCTGTCTGTGAAGGTCGGGTACTATTCATGCTGTTGGTTATACTGAAGGGAAGTCGGGGAGGCCGGGCCTGAAAAAGTGGGACAGAGAGGGGGAGGGGGGGGGAGAGAGACGAACGGGGGTTTATGTGTACGAAGAGGAGGAGGAAGAGGAGGAAGAGGAGGAGAGACCAAAAGGAGGAGGAGAGTGGGGTCATGGGTTAACAGTGAAGTGCGCTCTAGTTATCCCCGTCGCCGGTTTCTCCCTCGTCGCCTTGGTTTTCTGATGTCCACAGCTGCAGGGAGAGAAGAAGAAGCATTTAAAAACACTTCAATAAATAAAAAACAGGTAGGATTCTCTATTCAGGTTCATACACATTCTGACCAGTGGATTTCATGACTTTAAACCAAATGTCCATGATGAACATTTAGTGAAATCTGGGTGTAAACAGTAAAAAGTGAGTAAATGTAGTATTTAAACTAACAATGAGAACACAAAGCATACAGTAAACCTTAAATGACTCAAATGAATGAGACAATAGTTTGATTAAAAGAATAAACATTTATATAGATGCCTGTATGTATGCCTGATTATATTTTGAGTCTTTCTTTTAAAAGCATATTCATTATTTCAAACTCAGTGTAAATGAACGTCATGAACACATGAATATAACACATTTACATGACATTTACTAAACTTTGGGGATTTTAGTTTTTTCAAGGACTTTTCCAGGCCTGGAAATAACCGTTTTAAAACTCCATGACTCTTCCAGGTTTTCCATGACCGTAAGAAGAACCCTGTGTATTCAATAGCGGTCCCTCTTCTAAATTTAAAGTCTGGAAAAGAAAGCATGCAAGTGCTTCTATTAATCTACAACTTGACAGCAAAGAAAGGGCAGAAATGTAGATCAGGTAAAAAAAAAAAAAAAAAAAGAAAACGGTTGTGTACGCTCTAATTTAGGGAGGTAGTTGTCCCCGACTTGCTGTGTTTGTGCGATGTATCTATAAAGTACGAGAGTCCGTGGCGATGATTCAAACAATCTGCGCTTCAGCATCTGAAACCGAGGCGGCAGTTACACGAATACGTTACATTGGCATTTCTATGTATCGCGTACTCACAGTGAGGTTGTCCCTTAATAGCTGCATGATCAGCGTGCTGTCTTTGTACGAGTCCTCGTTCAAGGTGTCGAGCTCGGCGATCGCCTCGTCGAAAGCCTGCAGGGAGAAACAGAGGAGCGGCGATTTAGAGGAAAGTTAGTCTCATCCAACGAGCTCCAGAGCGCCTGGTAGCCAGAACCGCTGAGAGGAGGTTCCTGAAGCTGCGCTCTCTCTCCTGACCACCAGGGGGAGACTCCTCTGGTTGTATAGAAGTCTATGCTCCATGTGTTAAAGCTACATTCTCTCTCCTGACCACCAGGGGGTGACTCCTCTGGTTGTATAGAAGTCTATGCTCCATGTGTTAAAGCTACATTCTCTCTCCTGACCACCAGGGGGTGACTCCTCTGGTTGTATAGAAGTCTATGCTCCATGTGTTAAAGCTACATTCTCTCTTCTGGTTGTATAGAAGTATATATAAATGACTACTCTTGATTTATTCCCTCAGTAAACATTGTATAAGCATGGAGGCTTCAAAACATCGGCCCACAAATGAATGGATGACGTCACGCCGACTACGCCCAACCCCCCCACCCCTCCACACACACACACACACACACACACTCATTCATGCACCCACCTGCTTGGCCAGAGTGCAGGCCTGCTCGGGCGAGTTGAGGATTTCGTAGAAGAAGACGGAGAAGTTGAGTGCCAGGCCCAGCCGGATGGGGTGCGTCGGCTGCATGTCCTTCTTGCTGATGTCGAAGGCGTTCTGGTAGGCCTGCTGAGAGTTCTCCACCGTGTCTTCAAGAACACAAAGAAACCCATCGGTCATGGACTGCCCACTGGGACCCTGAACATGGTCCTGAACATTGTGAGTCACCGCCAACGACACACGGACCTGCAGTGGACGCGCTCTGGGTAACAGCGATGACTAGAAGCTCAGGTTCAGCGTCCTGATTCTGACCAAAGTTACTATAATTCATCCTGAAGAGAATATGAACGCCTGTATAATTTGAGCAGATCCATGTTGTGGACGCACCAAAAAATACAAATATGATTATCTGGACATTATCTCATGGTCTTTAGTCCAGTTATTGGTCGAGATATTTAAGTCTGGACCGAACGCAACATAACAAAACCTGGTGTCAATTCCAAAAAAAAACATCTTCTCAGTAATTGCCCCCATTTGGTTGCAGTAATTATTCTACTGCCTCAACTTTAATAATAGAATATTAACAGATACTTAAAGAACATGTAGCTGAAGACTTGACTCTTCCTGTGACTTGTGTCGTTCTTGGAGAATGGAAGTCTCCTCTGATGACCGTTGAGCAAAAGGCCGTTCTGGTGAGGCTTTAATTACCCAGGTGCCCTTGCCCCAAGTCAACAAGTGTCCAATAGAAACCCACTCACCCTTCTTTGAGTCCCCAGAGGCCACTTCCGACAGGTATCTGAAGTAGTCTCCTTTCATTTTGAGGTAGAACACCTTGCTCTCCGCCTGACTTGCATTGGCAATGAGGAATTTGTCGAGCAGATTCTGAAACACACGAGAGCAGCGGAAGGGTTAATACACAGAAATATGACAATACAGTCCAGTCAGTAAAACTTTATTTCACACAAGATGGTTCACGTTAAACTGGAATCAATCGAAGAACCAACAAAAGGTTTGTTACGCCACGATTACAAAGTATGTACTCCGTCAACTGGGACAAAATACTTCCTCATAACATGGCAACAGAAATGCATGCCGGCTTGCATCTGACAAACATCCTGGTGTTTTGTACTGCGTTTGACATCCTATGCGTCGGGACACGGCGAGTCTCTCTTCAGGCGCACTGAAGAGTACGAGTAAGTCAGTACTGACAACATCCTGCTGCAGCGCACCAGTCAGGAGCAGCTGCCGATGGGCTTCAGAGTCTCCGGTAGAAAAGGCGCCGAAGCCGGCGGCCTTTTGGGGCCCCCAAAGCCGGCGGCCTTTTGGGGCCCCCAAAGCCGGCGGCCTTTTGGGGCCCCCAAAGCCGGCGGCCTTTTGGGGCCCCCAAAGCCGGCGGCCTTTTGGGGCCCCCAAAGCCGGCGGCCTTTTGGGGCCCCCAAAGCCGGCGGCCTTTTGGGGCCCCCAAAGCCGGCGGCCTTTTGGGGCCCCCAAAGCCGGCGGCCTTTTGGGGCCCCCAAAGCCGGCGGCCTTTTGGGGCCCCCAAAGCCGGCGGCCTTTTGGGGCCCCCAAAGCCGGCGGCCTTTTGGGGCCCCCAAAGCCGGCGGCCTTTTGGGGCCCCCAAAGCCGGCGGCCTTTTGGGGCCCCCAAAGCCGGCGGCCTTTTGGGGCCCCCAAAGCCGGCGGCCTTTTGGGGCCCCCAAAGCCGGCGGCCTTTTGGGGCCCCCAAAGCCGGCGGCCTTTTGGGGCCCCCAAAGCCGGCGGCCTTTTGGGGCCCCCAAAGCCGGCGGCCTTTTGGGGCCCCCAAAGCCGGCGGCCTTTTGGGCCCCCAAAGCCGGCGGCCTTTTGGGCCCCCAAAGCCGGCGGCCTTTTGGGCCCCCAAAGCCGGCGGCCTTTTGGGGGCCCCCAAAGCCGGCGGCCTTTTGGGCCCCCAAAGCCGGCGGCCTTTTGGGCCCCCAAAGCCGGCGGCCTTTTGGGGGCCCCCAAAGACGGCGGCCTTTTGGCCCAAAGACGGCGGCCTTTTGGCCCAAAGACGGCGGCCTTTTGGCCCAAAGACGGCGGCCTTTTGGCCCAAAGACGGCGGCCTTTTGGCCCAAAGACGGCGGCCTTTTGGCCCAAAGACGGCGGCCTTTTGGCCGTCGCTAAAAGCACCTTTAAACTGCCGATATGCTTGTCGAATAGCCCACCTCTCCTTCAGCTCGTTAGAGCCCACTCAGCGTGACGCCAACAGAGCCTGAGTGGCATTGGCAACCAGAAAAAAGGACGATCAGAAGAATCCCTCGTTTCTCCGAGCGTCCCAATATCTAGCGTGTAGTAGACCTATACAGTTTCCCCTGCACTATTTTGTCAGCTAATACAAAAAGAAAATAGCTTCTGTACAAAACTGTTTCTATCATGTTTAAAAATGGAGCCTATGAAATATATGAATACATATTGGGAAGGAAACTAAAACGTTTCTTTCTCGTCTCATCACTTGGTGACATCGGCTTGATCAAGGTCGCGGACGTATATCGATCCTGCCGACGCGTCAAAAGCTTTCCCCTTGCGAGCGTCCTGCTGCTTTAAGGACGATGTCTCCATTTGTCCGTCCATCATCCCTCCCTCCCTCGCCACAACACTGCAGAGGCTTCCGGTTCGACCTTGAAGATATTATTAGCAGACTGCTCCGACGTAGAAACAAAAGAATCTGATTTGACCTTGAGCAATCGCTGTTCTGACCTCGTCGTGACCCGGCAGAGTTGGTGAGGCCTCGATCGTGTCTAAAGACCAACCATGACGACTCACAGCGTTAGATGGTGCGGTCATGTCGCTTCATGCTTCCTCAGTCTTGGGAGATGCCGCCGAATCTTAAAAACTGCAACTTCAAAGAAAGAGCGACCACATAACGTTTAAACAAAATGTGGGTTCCTGAGATAAAACTTCCAGCTTGACAGCGTTTCCGCTTCTCAGCTGTAGAAGCAGCACATGCCAGAACACTCTGATCCGCTCTGTCCGGATATACAACCACAGCCAAGTATTCAAATTGTGTTTCAGGCGAATCTAGAGATTCCCGGCGTTCCTGGGCATTTGGACCGGAAAGAAAAGCGGCTCTGCCTTTAAAGTAGAAACACGTAATTCTAAGGCTTTGTGAGAGGGAGTGAGAACAAAAGCAACTAAATTAAAAACAGATGCAGACATCTACTTCTATTGGGTCATAACGGATGACCGAGTGGTTCATTTTATGTCTGTACTTTGTTTTCCGCCCAGACGAACGGGAACGCAGCTCCATCATTCAGTTCAATCACACTGCTGAAAAATGTGCATCCGGCACCTGGCGCTGCATTATCACATCACCTGGCAACGACCAATCAAAGTATCACTCAAAATCCTGCCCCGTGCCGTTGTAAAACCACTTGGCCGTGTTCAGCCGCCTGACGAGCCTCCAGACTCACTTTCTGGAGCGGATTTCATCATCATGCTCGCCTCCTTCCTTCCACCGCCTCTCTGCCGACGCACAAACTATACGAGGCTTGAAATGCTTCGCGGCAACACGGACCTCTCCGTCTTTGTCCTCGGCACCAAGACGAAACTAAATGACTCAAATCACATCGGTAACCGTGTACGAATGCTTTATGGGCGGGAAGAGTCAACAGCATTTTCCCGTCCAGGCAAAGATGCACTTTCTGGTTCCCGCTACAGATCACCTTCGCTAAACATCTGGTGAAAAAGCTCAGCAATCGTGTTTTGACGTCAATTCAATCCAGATTATTTGAGGTTTTTTTTTTTTTTTTTTAGACGGTATGATTTATATTTTGTTTCAGATTTATTCTCATCATAATCTACCCCAAAATCTTCCTTGTTGCCGGTACATACAAATAAATATATATACTTCTCTTATGAAATCTTATCTAAAAAGAGGTAAAAATGAAACGGTAAAGAAGGTTTTCTTTATCGTACTACCCTGACATTTGCTGATTATAAAAATAAAAATAAATTAGGACGTTTTGTTCGGCAGCACTGCCACTAGAAGTATTTAGTAAAAAACACAACATGTGACTGGTATTTGTTACTCCGCTCCAGTGAGCTTTCTACACCATCCTTCCCTCCTTTATAGCTTCTCTACTCCCCCACCCCTCTCCGTACCAGCACGTCCTGGCAGATTTCTTGGAGTTCAGTCTCGATCTTCATACGGTACTCGCGGGCCATCTGCTGTTTCTTCTCGTTCCCCTCCGTCTTCTGCTCGATGCTGGAGATGACGCGCCAGGATGAGCGGCGGGCGCCCACCTAACGGCAAAAAAACAACCTTTCATTAAAAGAAAACGGGACAAATATCTCACTCACATGTGAGATGAAGAGGGCTTATTATTCCACAGTGGTTTGGTTAGACATGCCAACATTAAAAAAGTACTGAGGACAACTGCATTGAAACATTTTTTCTTCTTCAATCAAATCTCTACGATAAATAGAGCAGCAGCGCTGAAAAATAAACCCGAGGCTGCACTTATGTAATTTGTGCTTTTATAAATAGACTACAAAATCTTCATGAAAAGCACAAAAAGTACAGCAGTGCAGCCAGACTATGCATTATATTTTTATATATATATATATATATTTTTTTTAACTGTCACTGTATATGCTATAAATAAAGACGTGTTATGGATATGTGTCTCCAGTTATAGCACAAACTGAAGAGCACAACTCTCATAGGATGAGCTGCTGTCAAACATTGCAGCCCAAAACCACCACAGGAATGTTTCCAAGGAAGATTTGTGTTTGTGGCCATAACTTCAGAAGGAGATGCTCCTCGTTGCCACATAGGGTTGCTACATTGTCATCAGTGATCTCTGGTATTGCTACATTGTCATCAGTGATCTCTGGTATTGCTACATTGTCATCAGTGATCTCTGGTATTGCTACATTGTCATCAACAATCTCTGGTATTGCTACATTGTCATCAGTGATCTCTGGTATTGCTACATTGTCATCAGTGATCTCTGGTATTGCTACATTGTCATCAGTGATCTCTGGTATTGCTACATTGTCATCAGTGATCTCTGGTATTGCTACATTGTCATCAGTGATCTCTGGTATTGCTACATTGTCATCAGTGATCTAAAACTAATAATGCCCCCCTCTAAAAAATAAAGATGACAAAGCCAAAAAAAAAAAAAAACTACTATTATTTGTTTCGGCATTTTTGTTTTGTGTGTTTTTATGAATTAACGCAGATCAGTCCAATTATATCATACTTTAGTTTGTATTCATTATGCATTTACCATGTGATTACTTATTTATTAGACTCGTTTTGCTTGTGCCTCTTTGCATCATCCGCTCTGCGGCTGTAATCCTGCATATTTCCCACTGCGAGACTAATAAAGGATCATCTCATCTCTTATCTCATTTTAATATATTCAAGTCCATACATGTATTACTTATCTTCAGCTAGGACAGTTTTATTCTTCCGCTTCATTCTAAAGAGAAAATCTACCTGTGAAACGAGTCGATTTATTGATCGTTTTAAGAACCGGGAGCTCTGTATTGAGCCGAATCATTAGACGACTGCACAGTTGCACCCTGAGCGTCGACAGATTTTTTTGGGGGGAAAAAAATCAAACAAAAAGGTACGCTTCATCAGTTGGGTGCCGTACCACGTTCTTGTAGGCGACGGAGAGCAGGTTGCGCTCCTCGTTGCTGAGCTCTATGCCCTGCTCCGTCACAGCCTTCATGGCAGCCGCCATGTCGTCGTAGCGCTCGGCCTGCTCGGCCAGCTTGGCTTTCTGCACCAGGTCGTTCTTATCCATTTTTTAGGCTGCATGGGGGAGAAGAAGAGAGGGGAAGCACGACGGAGTTAGCGGTTTGGACTTAAGATATCCCTTCACCAGCTGGAACAGGCAAAATAAACAAAATAAAAAGGGTTGGACAGAGAGAGCAGTAGAGAGGTGATGAGAAGTTGAGCATGCCGGAAACGGTGAATGGATTAAATGAAAGGGACCAGAAGCCGAAACATCCATGTTGACCCGCTCCATATTCACCAACACCGGTTGGGCAAAAGCTAATTACTCGGCTGTCACTGATAAGCTCACTAGGATCCATCCAAAAAGGAACAAATAAAATATACCAGTCTGGATGTCAACAGTTTAAAAAGAACAAACATCAAAATTGGATGGACATAGCACTTTGAAATGCGGCGCCACGGCTCATTGTGTGAATGTGTAGAGGGAGTAAAGGGGAAATTAACCGACACTGACATCTCCACGTACAAGCAAAGACCTTACAGCGCCTCGCAAAATGTCAAAAACCCTTTCGATTCCAGCTCACCCCCCCAGTTATCGCGTCCCGAGGGCCTTCTACTCGCAGGATGAATCTGTAGGTCTAAGTAGGCCACGGCGTCGCCTCCATCTCACATCTATCCAGCAACTCGCCGCTATGTGCTACATTTGCATTTCTGAATTTATTGGATCGACCTGTAAATCCTTTTTTTTGCTGTTGTTGTTGTTGTTGTTGTTGGGTACATTTAAAAACGGCTTAAGAATGCATTAATGTACAAGGAGGTTTTTAATACACCAACACCAGAAGGCAGATGCACCCACACATCTGCATGATAGTTTGACACATTTCCAGTTCAGAGCCTTCCACCAGAGGGACATTCAAACACCACCGTGTTACGTTCAAGTGTCCTTGAAGCTTACCTGACTTCTGACCTCCCTGTGGAAGCAGGGGGGTGAGGATGGGGTTTCCCTACGGAGGGCAAAAGAAGTACTCTATAAGCTTCATTAATGCCACAAGTCTCCATTTTAACTTGCACACAACGGCACATTGTGAACGACCGAACGCAACGGAGGTTGCATTATGATGCGTTCAAGCTCCAGGCAGGAAAACATCGGTATTGGGCAAAGCGTTCAAATGAAATTGTGTGAAATTACGCTTTGGTGAGAAACTTCCATGAATAGAAGATGTTTAAAAGGAGATCTTGTTTTACAGCAATTTAAAAATGGATGTTAGAGGGGATTATTGTCCATTTACTTTGATAATTTTTTCCGTAAATCAAAAACCAGAAGCTATGAGGTACTTTGAAGCAATTAAAGTCCAACCTGGACCTTTTTAAATGCGGCAGCAGATGAGATTTGGCGAAACTAAATTTAAAATTCAAGAGAAAATAGCCGAGTCAACGCCTTCAGGGCATCAATTAGCGGAAGGCGTCGTTGGCAGCAGTCACAAGATCTGGCAATGTCCTTATCAGCTTTTCAAAAGTTAACGGCAAATTCCCAGTTCAGTCGACAAAATCTTGATTCCCCAAGTCACAGTTCTCTTTTCTGGTTGCATTGCATTCATGTCTGCGTCCAGTTTCAGACACCTTTTCCTACTCGTTTTTCTACCTCTTGCAGACGCGTAAACGAGACATCGCTCAGCCCGACGGAGGCGTCCTCTTTAAGATGCTTAATGAGGAAGAGTTGCATCTTATAAGGCACCGGACATTAGTGCACACGGTGTCCTCCATCTTGGTGGCCTCACATGGGCCGCTCGTCTTCATTAGAAGACTTTTGAGGGCAGATGTACAGCTGGGTTATGATTGAGTTTTTCCTTTTTGATGATCTTCTGGATGGCAAACGATATTTGGGGCAGAATATAACATCAGAAAAAGGAAACATTCTCTCTCAGAGATCTATTTGGCAAGCAAACTGGTTGTATTATACATATCAAATGCACATCATGAAGTTTGCCTCAACGCCACCAGATGGCACCTGTGTACTCACCATGGCACTCAAAAGAGGTGGTTCAATTGTGGCTTTATTCTATATTCAATTTAAATTATGTCATCAGATAAGTGGATTATTTATGTTGCCCCCCCCCCCCCCCATTAGTTTTAAAACATTACTTGGTCAATTTAATATATGTGCTTCTGAGCAACTGATAATTAGCAATAAGTTGATCCCAGGTGCCAACATCACTCTATAGTATGTCAACCAGACATTTCCCCATACTCTAGTACCCTTTAAATATCTCTGGTTGGAGTAGCAATGGGCAATGTTGTGACAAACCAAATGAGCAGGACGGCTGAACAAGATATTTGTATTAATTTGGCATGAATCTAATGAAGTAACTTGATTCATCTGGTATTTAATCTGCTGGATGAAAGTAGGACCTCTAACCGAACAGAAAAGATGGAGGGACAAACTAAACAAAATAAATCTTTGTCATTCACAAAGTTTCATCCCGCTGCCACTCTTATGCACTTCCTGTGGTTTGCGGGGTGATTATTGGTCTCTCAGCACCGATGGCACAGTTCCAGTGCTGATTCATAAAATCAATTACCTGCTGATATTGAGTGCCGTTGCATTCTTTCACCGACAGCGTATAGGATCATTAAACATTCAGACACCCATTTCCTTAATTTCCAGGACACTGATTAGGAAGAAAACCTGAAATCCCTGAGTTTTCACCAGAGTTGTTTTGCTGTTGACGTAAGGAAACTTTCTTGATCTGAAAGTGAGAAGGGTTTTAGCAGCACATTTATGAAATAAAAAAAAATCACATTACATCAGTTTTAAAAGGAATAAAAAAACACATCCACATCATAATTAGAATGTAAATCAAGACCTCACTGGGTTTGACCAATTATAATAACTAATATGGGAAAGGTGGGGTTTACTTTTTGTCCAACAAACATTTTAAAATAAACTGAGCTCAAAGTCACACGTCTAACCTCTTTGTCATTTTTAACTTAAATAATCAAATGATTGGTAGAAAACTCAGCAACTTTTTGATCACCAAGTTCTCATGCGAGTCACTAAACCGAAAACACTCAATCATTTGCTTATTTGCATGACTAAAATGATAATATCTAGATATTACAGGGCGCACTATTAATCAAGGAAATAATCAGGCGAAGTAGTCAGTAATTAAAATAATCGTCGTTGACAGTTTGTTATTCACCTGCAGAGAGGTGAAAGGTCATACCTGTCAGCAGAAACTTTCAATTAGTCATTCATTTAGTAAAGGTGTCGGTGAGTTAAACTTTTACTATATAAAGGTTACTTCATGCTTAAAAAAAAAAAAGGGTGTGATAATCAAGCAACACCAGTCATGAAAAAGCCTTTATAATGAATGATTATGAAGGAAAAAAAAGGGGTGGGTACGATTTAATGGATTTCACTCTTGACAAGCACGAGTCAATTAATTTAATTTTTAAAAAAGGACCCACTTTTCCTCAGTCGTTGATTCTCATGGTCAACAGTCTAAAAACTCCCATTTAAAATCTGGTTGGTTTCATTGACATACTTTTGATTGTGGCCACTGATTTAACAACACTGAGGTTATTAAAAGGATATAGATATATATATATATATATATATATATATATATATATATATATATATATATATATATATATATATATAAATAAATAAATAAATAAATGACGTTGACAGGTAAGTAAATGAGCACCAACAGGAAACGTGTGCCCAGTGTGAGAAATGGTGACGCTTTCCCCCCCAGCACTGATGAAAAGGAAGTGAATCTTCCGGCTGCATGAGGCGTTCACGGCCGCGTCGACGCCTCCGAAGCTAATCTGTTCTCAAAATGCGGATAACGAGCACCGTTTAATTAAATGGAGCTTAATCAGCTCGCAGTGCGGTTACATGTGCACTAACTGTGGGGCCTCTTCGTCGTGCTACAAAATCACCGACTGCTAAGGTTAACGGGCGGACGATAAGAAAAAAAAGAAAAATGGGGTACACCATTTTCAACAGTAAAAACCACCACAAAAAACCCACAGTATACGTTTTTAATGAGCAGCCTAGCGGGCCCGTGGACGTTCAGGGTCGTGTCGGTTAGTCGGCCTGCCGTCAACTACGCCCTCCTTGTCGCAATTCCCCTGCGGATTTTTTTAAGATGGAGCGATAGATTACCCCGCTAGCCGGCGAGCTAACAGCGCGTCACGGCGCGGCCGATGGCTCCGAGCGAGCCGTTAGCTGCGGCCGCTGGCTTCAGCCGTTAGCTTCGGCCGTTATAACGGCAGCTTGACCCAGTTCCATCCCGAACAGCGCCCAGCAAAAGTACCCGGATGATTAACTAAATACACGGCGTATGTCTTCGGTGGAGAAGACGATTCAAATTGCGTTTTTATTTATTTTTAGCGGCGCTCGGTAATGAGGGTGTGTGTTAGCTCCGTGTCACTACGCCACAACGGGGCTAAGCTCGAGGCATCGCTGTTAATTACGCCGTTTCTGGGAATGAAGAGGCCCAGCATACGTCGGTTGTGTCCGGGTGTTTTCCGGCAGCTTTAACGCTAGTCTCACATGATCCACCGTGTCGTGTACTGGTTTGTTCTTTACTATGACTGCTCCATTTTTTTTTTAAAATAAAACATTTTAAATGCTGCTTTCACGACGGCTGCTGCTGCTGCTAAGCTGTCAAAATGGCCAAACTTGGGTGCCGCTGCGCTTCTCCCTCCCTACACGGCCGCCGCGCAGCACGCGTGGTATCGACCGGGAGGGGGGCGCACGGGCCTTGCAAAAAAAAAACCGAGCTAAATGCACGTTATACAACACAAGCGCGCGAGCCGACCTCTCGCCGAGTGTTTTATTTTTTAACGCTATTTATTCGCTATTTCGGCAAACAAGTCTCTCGGCCTAAATCCCTCGCACCAAGCCCCAAACCACAATAGGCACCTTCCGCCGCAGAGGCAGGGACACGGGGCCGCCGCAGCGACCCGCGAAAGGTGCGTCCGCGGCCCTGCGTGTACAAGACAACAATCGAGTATTATGCAGGTGAACTCACATTTTGAGCGTACAAGGAATCCCGATTTTATTCTCTGAACGATGGGAGTTTTATGAAGCCGTCCTCCGCTCGCTGCTCAGGGTATTCAGGGCAGTACCACTTCCGCCTGCTCTGACACTTCCGCTTCCTCTAAAACCCCACCCCTCCCCCCGCCGGTAACCAGGGCGACTGCGCCAGGGGGTTTCCCGAGCATCTTGCGAGGGGCTTGACGTCAGAGAGGACCATGGCAACCGCTACGGGATGACGTGCGCCGGTCTCCGTGGCAACTGTCTCCATGTGGCCGCTTGCTGTCGTCTCTGAGTTCAGCATCATGTCAACTGACATTTTATTTCATATATTTTATTATATTGTTTCTTTTATTTTATTTATTAGTTGTATTTTATTTATTAAATTGTATTTATTTTTTTAAATTATATTTATTTATTTTAATTTTATTTCCCCTATATTTGCTCTTATTTATTTTATTTTGCTGGTCTTTTTCTTTTATAATATAACAATATATCATATTTGTGTTTGAGGGGGTCAAACACAAATATTATATATTGTCTTATTATAACATATATTTTCCACATATTTGCTCTGATTTATTTGTGAATTTTATCATAAAACAAACAAAAAATGACATTTAAACATAATACAACAGCTGATGACATCTCTCTTTCACTCATTGGCTTTTATTCAATTCAATTTATTTTGTAAATTCACCAAATTAGTCGCCAAACGAGACAATTCTACTTCGAAAACCCGTCACTCACGAGATACTTTCTGGTTGGAAATGGTGAACAGGTGGAATAAAGTGGCCCATTGACACTTAGATAGATCCCTCTGTTGCAGAGGTCTCAACCCACAAATCTACCCAGCGAGGAAGACCTCTGAAGGCCCTTTTAGGCCCGTTTCATTCATGAATATTGATTCCCCATTCAGATTCCCCTCCCAGTCTTGAGAACAGATGAATCATTTGAGTGATTGTTTAGTCAGTTATCTTTCCAATGATGTCATGCCCTATTTGTCCCCTCGACCCTACGGTTCGGATAATGGAATGGAATCTTTTCCATTAGCTGTGCGTATCCGATTAGTTTGTTTCTGCACCTGCCGATCCAGCTGACCCACGATTGCTCTGATGAAGGTCCTTCAAGTTCGGAGCGAAAGCGTCCTCTGCACAGATTCAAGTGTGCGGACGTCTTCTCTACCGGTCAAAGCAAGCTACGCCTCACCGAGCAACCCTTTAGTTTTATTTATATATTCTGAAGGCCGAGCGTCCCTCCAGGCCTCCGTACGACCTGGCCAGTGACCCTTCCTCAGTGAGCAGTGAATCAAAGACTTCAAACCACTGTGACTCATCAAATCTTTGCGTCCATGTACAGGATAGCAGTCACATAACCGATGCATTGTGACGTTCTGTTGGGGACATTTTTCTGGACACTATCTAGTAAACAAGGACACAGACTAAGATCAACAGAACATCGTCCGTACCCATTTTCTGGCAATCTGATTGCTGAGAACTGGAGTATAAGCTGCAGCATAAATGTCTCCCAGTGAAACTAGTCATTTAAAAGGGTTTTACTTTGTTTCATTGGGGGTTCTTATCTGTTTAATCCCTCTGCCGTTCAGTAACTTCTAAGTAGTTCATGAAACTCAAAGCTAAAACTCCCATTCTTAGGAGTACAAGTTCCTTTATTCATCAAACTAATCAGACGACCTGTCAGTGATCGTTTGGTCGGTTATGTAATTAATCAACACAGAAAGCTAACAATCAGTCAAATATTGGAGGCAAAATGAATTAGGATTAATTATAAATAATTCACTAATCAATGAGCAAAGAGTTACCCAGCAGCTAGTTCATCAGCGAGGCCACCAGGAAATAAACAATCAATCAATCAATCAATAAATCAAATCAGCCGGTGACGTCAGAAGTTACTGATTGAAAGCAGAATGTCAAAGTGTAACTGTAACTGATTGATTGCTTCAAACCTTTGGCTCTTGCTGGGCTCAGTGTGTGTGTGTGTGTGTGTGTGTGTGTGTGTGTGTGTGTGTGTGTGAGAGAGAGTTAGAGAGTATAGATTTGTAAATACTGTACAGGCCAGTGAGTGTGTGTGCTCTCATTTCTACATGTTTGTATGTGCATGTGATGACTGAACTGCTCACACAGCCTCCGTTGGCCGAGGACGACTTCAAGAGATGCAAAACGTCTACAACGGGATGCAAAGAGACCAGAAGGAGTTCCAAAACAACTATGAAGAGTTGTGAAAAAACCTGAAATGACTAAAAAGAGACAACGGGACAAAGAAAACCAAAATGACATTAAGGGCCAAAAGATCAGAAACAGACTCAAAACAACAACAAAGCCATTCAAAATGACGACTAAAAGATGTAAAGCAACTACAAAGCTACACAAAACATCAACAAAGAAACCCCAAATTACTTAAAGAGACACAAAGCAACAACAAAGTGACACAAAGCGTCTACGAAAAGATGCCAAACAACTACAAAGAGACGCACAATGACTACAAAGAGACACACAACGACTACAAAGAGATGCACAACGACTACAAAGAGATGCACAACGACTACAAAGAGACACACAACGACTACAAAGAGATGCACAACGACTACAAAGAGATGCACAACGACTACAAAGAGATGCACAATGACTACAAAGAGATGCACAACAACTACAAAGAGATGCACAACGACTACAAAGAGATGCACAACGACTACAAAGAGATGCACAACGACTACAAAGAGACACACAATGACTACAAAGAGACACACAATGACTACAAAGAGATGCACAACGACTACAAAGAGATGCACAACGACTACAAAGAGACACACAATGACTACAAAGAGATGCACAATGACTACAAAGAGACACACAACGACTACAAAGAGATGCACAATGACTACAAAGAGATGCACAACGACTACAAAGAGATGCACAACGACTACAAAGAGATGCACAATGACTACAAAGAGACACACAATGACTACAAAGAGACACACAATGACTACAAAGAGATGCACAACGACTACAAAGAGATGCACAACGACTACAAAGAGACACACAACGACTACAAAGAGATGCACAACGACTACAAAGAGATGCACAACGACTACAAAGAGACGCACAAAATGAGTACAATATGATGACATGCAGTCCTTAAAAATACACATAAATATTGTTATTGAACACCATTAGTGTGGAGTTCTAGTGCATCGGTTCTCACAGTAAAAACAAAACCAATGCAGGGGTAAACTTTTGTAATATTATTACTCTTCTTACTTATACTTCTTCTTTTATTAATCCCTAATATATATTTATGAAAGTCGCAGGTAGTAAAATATGTTGTCTCCTCACTGCTCTTTTTCTGGAAGTGACGATGAATTACTGAAAAGTAGACGTATTCTTTTATCTTTAGAGTGAGATATAAAGATTACATTGAAGTTATGAAACATTCTGGTGACCTTCACTTGCCTCTGGCCTGGTGCATGCTGGGAAAGTATTTTGCCGTTACTCATTTAAAAAAATAAAATCATTCGCAGTCAGAGAATGAAACAAAGAAAATAAGAAGAACAAAACATAAGAAATTGAAACTAATGGTGTGAGTTTATAGTTAAACAATTCTCATGAGACGTCTTCCTCCATTGTGCTGCACTTCACTGAAGCCGCCACTAGATGGCAGTGAAGTCTGCTGGTAGTTTCAACGTGGCATTTTAGATTATACAATGTATCTCTTGAATTATACTGTTACATTGATATTTATATTATTCAGCGTTTCACATATTTTAAATTGTCTATGGGATCAGGGGTAGAATGAGGACTATAGTTATAATTACAGACATGTGGACGACTAAGATTATCAGTGTTGTTTTTGCCGGTGAAGGGGCATTTAGGGGAAAAACAACATTAAAACATATAAAACTAAAAGGGAAGAAAAATAGGAAAACAACTATAAATGAATGGAAGAAGCAAATAGAAAAAAACACAATTTTATTAAACATTCAATAAATTAAACATTCATGCAGACATTTAATAACATAGTTATCATTTTCTCTCCACGGTAACTCAACATTTAGACATTTCAAAAACTACAAATGTATCAATGAGACGAGTCAAATCAATCAGTGACAACAAAAGCACAATTTAATAAAGTAAAATATAAAAAATATAATAAATAATCGAGATAAACAAATAAGACATGTATAACTCAATACACAAATAAAGTCACAGAAAAAAGTTGCATTTATTTAACCCGTCTAGACTCAATTTAGAGAAAAGAAAAACAACATTAACAGGAGAAAAATGAATAATGATTGCTATTATTATTATTATTATTATTGATTTGCTACTGCTCGTGTTCTTGACTAAATGAGTTCACGTCTGCTGCAGCAACATGTGCATTGATCCGTCCCCATGATGTGTGAACATGCGGTTCATTCACACAACAGGATGAGGCAGAAGACGTTCATGAACATGAACAACCTGCAGGACGCTCAACACTCGCTGTGGACGTCAACCACTTTCTGTGACCCAGAATGTGATCAATGTAGATCGTCATCGTCCTCCGCAGGACAAGTTTGATCATAAAATGTCCCACATCCATTTGGGATTGAGGATGGTCTGAAATGTTTTAATCAATAGTCTATTTTAAAGTTAAGTACTTCCTGTTCGTACCTAGTGCGTCATTTTAACGGTCGACTTTCGGAGAGACCAGGCCAGTCGTCTATAAAAGAGTTTTCTTCTGAAACTTAATTGAGATAATATTCATGTCAGAATCAGATTTATTGGCCAGGTGTGAGATCACATATCATATTTGCTGTCTTCAAGACATGAAGCTAAAAAGAAAGCTCAACAAAGATAAATCAGAAGTGGTTAAATGGTTAATATGCTGGAAGAAATTTGGGAATGTCCATGTCTTCATATGAAGACATTCAGTTTTGATTTACTTAAAAGACCTGAAATAATGGAGGCTGGGACGTTTTCAGTGCAATGAATGATGAAGCGGTGGAAGGATATGATCAGAGTCATTTCCCCATAGACTTCTATACAACCAGAGGAGTTTTCCCCTGGTGGTCAGGAAAGAGAATGCAGCTTTAATACATGAAGCATAGATTTCTATACAAACAGAGGAGTCGCCCCCTGGTGGTCAGGAGAGAGAATGCAGCATTAACACATGACGCATATACTTCTATACAACCATAGGAGTCGCCCCCTGGTGGTCACTAGAGAGAATGCAGCTTTAACACGTGACACATAGACTTCTATACAACCAGAGGAGTCGCCCACTGGTGGTCACTAGAGAGAATGCAGCTTTAACACGTGAAGCATAGACTTCTATACAACCAGAGGAGTCGCCCCCTGGTGATCACTAGAGAGAATGCAGCTTTAACACGTGAAGCATAGACTTCTATACAACCAGAGGAGTTTTCCCTTGGTGGTCAGGAGAGAGAATGCAGCTTTAACATGAATCATATAGACTTCTATACAACCAGAGGAGTCGCCCCCTGGTGGTCAGTAGAGAGAATGCAGCTTTAACACATGAAGCCTAGACTTCTATACAACCAGAGGATATGCTTTCAACCTTGATAGGTTTTACATGTCTGATGTATTGAATCACAGTTAATTGCATTGAATGTCAATTGTAAATCAGTTTAATTATATAGTTTTGCGTATATTTGCCATATGGAAGAATTAGTTATTACTTTCCTCCACATCCAAGACTTTTATGTAACTCAGCATGACATGTGTGGGTTTCATTTGCACTCATGCATTCTTATAATGAGGCTCTTTGTAATTAATCACAAGTGTCTCTTCCGGTGTTAAAGAGTTTACAAAGACAGCACGAACACACGTGATCCTCTGGAGGTCTACCGCTGTCGACCCCTCCGGGTGAAGTATAACTGAGAGCTGCCTCACCTTGATGCACAAGTCCAGTCTCTGCAGTCCTCAATCAACCTGAAGGGCTTCTAATCAATGTGGCATGAAGTCCGATAACTCAGGACCCGCTGTCTGGCTCCCGAGCAGGAAAACATAAAGAAAGATCTACTGAAAATCAATGGAGTCACAGTTTCTACCCGAAAGGTAACGGCGTCGGGAAAAAGACCAGAGGGGGCTGGAAGAGAAAGACGGGTGAAAATAAGACATTAAGACGTGAAGACAACTGAGAGCACGACTGCTATTCATTAGAGGAAGATACAGACGTTAACGCACCGATACAGTCAGAGCTTTTGGGCGGTTTATTATGATATTTCTATTCCTATAAAATGTGGAAAATGCATTTATTTGAATGGCTGTTAAGATTAATTTCTCATTCATGGAGATTCAAATATATACTAAATATCCAATATCTGTAAAAACCTTTGAAAACTTCATGCATTGTTTAGACATCTGTTTTGCAAATGTATGCAAATTAGTTTAATTAGTTCTATAATATCTAATCTGCATATTTAAACCTAATATTTCAGAAAACTTGTCATACAAAACATATTTCTCTTAATGTGAGAGATCAGCTGGGGAAGTTTCACGGTGATATCTATTTGTTTAGTGTGTAGAGGCGTCGCTCCCGTAGACGTGTGTGTGTGTGTGTGTGTGTGTGTGTGTGTGTGTGTGTGTGTGCTAGTTAATGGTTCCCCGTCTCCGGGCTGCAGATTGGATGCGTGTCGGGTGAATCCCGGGAGAGTGGAGGTCCAGTTCCTCATCTCGATCTTTTGTCCGCACCATCAGTCACTCTGACACGGCAGATGAAGAGATGAAAGGCCCGTGTTTCACCTCACAAGTGTGTGTGTGTGTGTGTGTGTGTGTGTGTGTGTGTGTGTGTGTGTGTGTGTGTGTGTGTGTGTGTGTGTGTGTGTGTGGTCAGCGGCCCTAAGCTCCAAACTGTGACAATCCAGGTCCCGCCTCTATCGGCAGTCTTGGTTTTGACAGTTTCTGCACACACACACACACACACACACACACACACACACACACACACATGACTTTGTCATTTAACTTGCATACTTCAGTAACGGCACTTTGTTTCCTAAACCTAACCAAGTATTTTGTTTCCTTAATAACCTAGTATTATACAAAGTATTTTGTTTCCTTAATAATCTAGTATTATACAAAGTATTTTGTTTCCTTAATAATCTAGTATTATACAAAGTATTTTGTTTCCTTAACCTAGTATTAAACCAAGTATTTTGTTTCCTTAATAACCTAGTATTAAACCAAGTATTTTGTTTCCTTAACCTAGTATTAAACCAAGTATTTTGTTTCCTTAACCTAGTATTAAACCAAGTATTTTGTTTCCTTAAGCTAGTATTAAACCAAGTATTTTGTTTCCTTAAGCTAGTATTAAACCAAGTATTTGTGCTGAGTATCTCACTGAGTTTCCTATAAACCGTCTACATGTAACAAGCAAAAAGATTGACACGTGTTTCAGGCTTTCATAACTTTTTGTAAGTTCTCATATACGAACAGTTGTATTAAATAATGCTGCGTTCGTGTACCGTAGGAAAAACGTCTTCTTGCTATTCTGACTCGGAAGCGTTGCCGCGTTATTCCAAGATGGCTTCCATCGTAGACTCGCATCCTTCACAGTAAAGAACCTGCATCAGCTGTTCAGAGCGGCGGCTTTCAACCTTGTTTGAGCCGCGGCACATAACAACCAAACATGTCACATTGTAGCATCAGACAGCACATATGCTATAGGTCATTATTGCGCTACCTACTGGCATGGAAGAGTATTTCATCACTAGGCCAGACACCATATAGCAGGCTCAGACGCTCAAAAATGGAAAATTATTTGCGGCAACCAAATGTTTTTTTTTTGGACCGATGAAGTGAAATTGGACATTTCCAACCACTGGCTTAGAGTGATGCAACTGCAACGGTTACTGGTGGAAAATGTCCAATTTCACTTGATCGGTCCCAAAAAAGACTCCAGATACAAACAGAGCGGCGTCTTTTCCCTCATGTTGTCGTCTTCTGACGCAGAACCGTACATCCAAACTCTGTCGCCGATGGAAAACATTTTAAAAAAGGGACGCGGGAAATCGGAGCTGTCCTCTTGAGCGGCCCGTTTCTGTTTTTTTATATTTCTTATTTTTTTGTTTAAGGCTCCCGCTTGCTTCCTGAGATTAACAAGAACAGAACAGTTATTTATAGAGCTGGCAGAACTGGGGCTTAGTGCTATTCCTGTTGTGTTTCGGATGCTTCTTTTGGTGACTGGAGGTGTGGAATGAAACCCTCTGTTCCTGCTCCTCCCTGTGGGTCCTATTTATAGGCGTGAATCTGCCGCGTGTGTAAAGGTTGTATGTTTTTTGTGACTATATGTGTGTGTTTCATGCTCATAAACAGATAGAAATGTGCAGTTTTTTCTTGAGTCTAAAAAGCAGCAGGTTCCTGTTTATTCCAGGACTTTCTGTTTACAGAAACAGGGTCGGATATTAAAGAAACACACACGGGTGGGGGTGTGTGTGTGTGTGTGTGTGTCTTTACGTGTGGCGGCGTGTTTCTTCTACTTAACCAGCATATCAGAATAGTGAAAACATGGCAGGATTGAGGGGATTGAACATATAACCTGTTCGACTCGATGTATAACTGGATGTCACCGGCGACCTCAGTGCCTCGTTCCGTGTTGCTCTTGAGCGATTTGACGTTATTGTTGAGTAACATTTTGATTATTGGACCCTTCAGACTAGAGTGCAGACGTGGAGTCGCTGCAAACAGTCAAGGTCGATGTGTCTTTGAGCAAAAAAGGAAACAGGAAATACTGAAATGGCAAAAAGACATGACAAACAAGAACGTGTAAAAGTGATCTTTGGGAGAACTGAACACTATAAATAATAAATACATGCAGAAGAATCAAAGCAATCATTTGTCGCCATAACTTGCACCCGAAAGAGACACGACACGTGTGATGAAAGTCAGTGATGTGTAAAGAGGAATGCATTTGTTATTAATGGTTGGGTCGTGTGAATCTTCTTCGCTCAGAGTGCAGTGCATCTCTGAGCGAAGAAGAAAGAAAAGCAATAATCACTCCGGTTCCTCTCCCTCGAGGCGGCCGGGTCCCGGTAGAGCTTCTTAATCTCGGGACGGTGCCAGCGGCCTTCTGGGAAATCTGCGGGGACGAGCCTCATGGTCCACATGCAGAGCCGACGTCCTGTCGACTCAGCAGAAAACACAATGAACTCCTGGAGAGGAGGAGCAGATGGAGGAGCGGGACTGTGTGTGTGTGTGTGTGTGTGTGTGTGTGTGTGTGTGTGTGTGTGTGTGTGTGTGTGTGTGTGTGTGTGTGTGTGTGTACAACTTGGCCTTCTGTCAATAACAGCAATAACAGAGGGATGGATCTAAAACCGCTCGAATGCTTTTACAGAAATATTTTTGTCAACGATCTTTTTTTATTTTTAATTTTGTTGTCGTTACATGCATATCTTCCTCCATCACACATATTCTATCTTCATAAGGTGCATGAATTTAAAATGTGGCGAGACGCCCCCTTCGTTGCTTAATTTTCTCCATAACTTGAGAATCTTTTGTTAAATACAGTAAATAGATAGATAGATAGATAGATAGATAGATAGATATATAGATAGATAGATATATAGATAGATAGATAGATAGATAGATAGATAGATAGATAGATAGATAGATAAAGAAGCAACAGGGATGAAAAGATACATACAAATAAAGTAAAATAAAGTAAAATATAAATGTATATATATCTGAATATACACAAGAATATAACTATTCTTATAACTAACTGGAATGAAATATGTTTACAGCCGCAGAGTGTATTCATTATTATTAAGCAAATTAAATCTAAACAATAGATAGTGCAAAATGCAAAGTATGCATGTCAAGTGTAATAGTATAAAAAATAGTTTACAGTGATGAATTAATCCACAGAGGATCTAGCAAGCGGTGACTTGCTGTAAAGTCTTATTGCCGTCGGCAGGAATGTTCTCCTGTAGCGGTCCTTGTTTAAAGTAAACAATAAAAAATATTTCTGCATAAGCATCGAAGGAGGAAAATAAAAATGAAACATGGGAAACCTTTTGTTTTTACTAAAGTACTGCACTCAATATTGATTTCAGGTACTTTTTACTTTTTCTTCTCCAATTTTGCATAAAAAAACCCATATGATGAGTTTCTAAAATAAAACTGAGTTAAAGATTACACCAGTGACTTTATATAACAATCTGTCTCTGGCCCTTTGTTGCACATCTAACATATTTCTATGAGGTTCCAGGCGTTTGGATTGTAACCCACTGTCTTCTTCAACGAAGGCAAAAAGGCGGTAAATGATGTTTTATTGGAGAATATCAGATTCAGATCAGTTTTCCTCTCAGTACGTTTGTAAGTTATTTTTCCCGCTCCCAAACAAGGGTCAGTTTATTTAATCGAGGTGTTCGTGTTGGAGGTACTCTCCAAAATGATTACATTTATATTTTTATTTCTACCACTAAAAGGTATTCGATTCGGAACATTGTTGGTCCCAACAAAAAGTAACTAGCAGCAGATGGATGTGAAGTATAATCTAGGTAAAAAAATGGTGACAGTTGTTTCTAAAGAGAGATATGTGGACAGAGGGAGGAGTTGGGGAAGTATTGATCGGCCTGATGGGATGAAGAGACAGAGAGAGAGAGAGAGAGAGAGAGAGAGAGAGAGAGAGAGAGAGAGAGAGAGAAGAGGTGATCATTGTGAGTCTGAGCTCTAGTTTCTAGTTTCTATATAAACTGTCTGTCTGAGGCCGCGCTCCACTTTCTCTCTAAACTAGGCTGAAATGTCCTTAAAGAAATTGACTGCTGCGCTTCAGACAGAAGAGCCAACGGCTCGAGGTTCGGCAGTCTGGGACACAAGAAACATTCACACATTCACACGCCTTCAAGAGTCGGTGACTTTACCAACCCTCAGTTCACACTTTCCGTATCCAAGGGCCCGTGGGGTAAATGTCGCCTCCCCGTCTACGCAGATCCCGATTGGACGTCCAGCTGCAGCTAAAATATTGCGACCATGCAGAGTATTATATATACTTTAAACTTGAACAATTATCTTTTCCTAAACCCAACCAAGGAGGTTGGTTTGCCTTGACCTAAAGAGATTTCTGGCAGAGTTAGCCTCTCACATATGCGCTCAAATACTGTAACCAATGTAGCAAGCAAGCTAGCTAGCTAACTAGCCAGCCGTTAAATAGTACAATAATGCAACTTAATGATTCATCCACGTTTGTGACAGCGTAGGAAAAACACATTGCTATCGCAAAATGAGTGACAACTTAAGTGTTTACATGGTATGTAACCAGTGTAGCATTACAGTGAAATTAGCAAGTTGGCTAGCTAGCTAACTAGCTAGTTTCTAAATTAATACAGCAATACAACTTAATTAAGAAAAGAAATTCACAGCGTAGGAAAAACACATTGCTATCAACAACTTAACAACTGAACTACTTAAGTGTTTTACATTTGATGTATCCAGTGTAGCATTAAACCATGGTGGAATTAAACTAGCTAGCTATTTAACCAGACGCTAAATATGTAACATTTGACAATTGAATGATTCATCCACACTTATCACAGTATAGAAAGACACATTGCTTTTACCAGATGAGTGACATCTTTGTTTGGCTCATTTTTAGTAACCGGCGTAGTATTAAAGAACATTAGGTTAGCTAGATAACTAGCCAGCCGCTAAATGAGTACAATTTTAAAACTTAATGATTCACAGTTTTCACAACGTAGGAAAACACACTGCTATAACCAGATAAACCGACCACAGCGCAGAAGTACTAGCCAGTGACAGCACATGGGAAACAAATTACGCTGAAGCCACCACAAGCGCTATTTACCTTAATTTAACCAAACCTGAAGTAATTTTCTTGCCTTAGTTTAACCATTATCTTACTTTTGCAAACACCAAAACGGTTTATTTCGTAGAGGCCTACATGCAGATGAATTGACTGATTTCAATCAGCGCTTCCTTTTTAAGGTGTCACGTCCTCCTTCACTTCCCAAACAGGATACGATCATAATCAGAAACCAGGTCTAAACTTAAATCTTTAAGTCTTTGTTAGGCCACGAAAACTCCTTTTTGAGACACAGTGTCATCTCTAAAAAGGAGCTGCCTGCAGGCAGATAGAGTTTTTATGGGACTGAGATGCTTGTCCAAAATTAGAAATACCTCATGACCAAAATATCTGTGCAGCACTTCCACAGACTGCAGCCTTGTCTTGATTTGAGTACATATTGAAAATGGTAAGTTTGCAGACATTTTGTTCTAGAGGTGTCGGTTCACTCTGTCTGTCCAATAAAGACTGAATGTTTATGAATTTTGATTTTGAACAGAGATGTTTTCTCTAACAAAAAGAACAAGGTTTACATTTTTGACTTACAGTGTCATAATCACTGAAGAGTGAAGCCAGTGCCGAAGTGTCTTAAACTTGCATTCTCTATCCTGACCAGCAGGAGGCGACTCCTCTGGTTGTATAGAAGTCTATGCTTCATGTGTTAAAGCTGCATTCTCTCTCTGACCACCAGGGGGCGACTCCTCTGGATGTATAGAAGTCTATGCTTCATGTGCTAAAGCTGCATTCACTCTCCTGACCACCAGGGGGCGACTCCTCTGGTTGTATAGAAGTATATGCTCCATGTGTTAAAGCTGCATTCACTCTCCTGACCACCAGGGGGCGACTCCTCTGGTTGTATAGAAGTCTATATAAATGACTCCTTCTCTTGATGTATTCCCTCAGTAAACATTGTAAACATGAGTTTATGTCTCAATCTCTAGTTTCAAGTCTTCTTCAATACAGCATGATGTTCATTTAGTAAATTATGGTCATTTAGAGTCAGACAGACCATAAAGCAGGGGACGTTTTAGGGCGGGGCTTGCTGTGATTGACAGATCTCTTCTGTGAGGTAAAGTTATTGTTTCTTCAAAGGAGTCTCGTGTTTGAGGAGACTATAGTACAACGGCTTCAATTCCCCTAGTCCCTGACAGCAAGGCAAGCTGTTCAAATATTAAAAATAATGTTAATTTTAACTGATAAAGATTTGTTTCAGGTGCAGTACATTGCAACTGTACCTCATACAACATTAAATGTCAGCGTTTTCTTGTTAAGATTTTTGAATATCTTCTCCACAAACGAGGGTCATCCCGGGGGGCTGAAACAATGCAGGTGGCTCCGGCTGCACACCATGAATAACTCGCAGGCCGTCGTCATTTGTTGGCTTGACATTTTCATCAAAGGTTAGATGTTCGCAGGATGCATTCCTCTCATAGCTGAGGCCTGTCGCGCGGCATGAATGTTGTTTCAACGTGATTTGTGAGATATTATTCTTACGCTCAGACTCGGTGTATTCTCGCCTCGGTGTGTCCACACTTGGCCTGGAAATGGAGCTTGTGTGGCTGTAGGTTTAACATGTCGTCTGCATTACTTCTGCTTGATCTTTGCGTCGCTGTTATGAACATTATGGCTGAAAACCCACTCAATACACGGCGCGCTACCACTCAATGCATCGCATCATCGACCAGTCAGTGGCCTACTTGGAAAAATAGCCATACACGTAGCCCTTTAAGCCATAACCATAACCCTAATAACCCTAACCCCTAATCATATTTATTGTTTGAGTTGTGTTTAGAGGTTGTACATCGTGATTATATATTATTGTAGCCCTGATTGTTATGTTTAATTTGATATCTAACATGTTTGTTTTTTTGGGGGAGAGGGATTTATACCATTATTTTTTCTTGATTTTCCTGATTTAAAAGGGCTCAACAGGTGAACATTATTTTTGGATAAGTATGAATAAATTACATTAAATATGTTTTTTTTGTATACCATTTGGATGCACCAATTTGCCTGGATGGACACATGGAATTAACTTGATCCACCCGGAGCTTTTTTTTACCGGTTTTTTCGAAAAAGATCATCAACCACAGGTCCGATATAATAAATTTACTAAAGTACTGTAAACCCTTGTGAGAAGAGAAAAGATGGACTACAGTTAAAAAAAAAAAGATCGTTATATTTGTATAATTACGTAATTCCGTAAGCTCCTCAACACGACTGAGCGATTATAACGTTTCACTATTTAACTCATTTAGTACCCCTAACAGATTGGGGCGGATTTCGCTCAAAGTACCACGTCTGTGACCGTAGAGACTGTAGAATCTTCCAGTAGTAGGACTTTGCTGTTTGTAAAGTATTGACGTCGCGAGCTGCGAAAAGGCGGCGGGACTTTTTTTTTTCATTCTGGCTGCGATCTCATTGGCCCTCAGACTCATCTGAAAGCGCATTTTTCTATTTCTGAACCGAAAAACATGATTTTTGGACTGGAAAGGCTTGAAAAAATGTCATTGCTTTTGTTTAGTGTGATTATTATTGTAGATTTGGATGCTTTAGGTCTTAATCTTTCTAAAGAGATGCAGTATTCCTCTGGGGCATGATGGGAAGGCACCGGAAATACAATTAAAAAAACTTGGGGAGCGATCGAGGAGTCATTTTTTGATTTGACTTTTGATCATATTTATGCAGAAAATAAATTATATATATATATTTTAAAGGCAAGGAGTTGCTGATTCTTTAGAGATCAAGGACAATAGGGGCTAGTATTCATATCAAGGTCATATGAGCTGTAGAACACCTGTAGAAGCTGCAACAACCGTTGATAAGTAGACGTCACCCGTTGGGTTGTGGGCGGCCATTTTGAATCCTCCAGGTGGCGACGCCCTAATCCCAAAATGTCCACAAACCAACGGCTGACGGCCCACGACTCAAAACCAGTCTGTGGTCCGGATCACGATGGACTTTGAAACACATGAAGCCATATTTGTTGGTGCTTAGTCCCCTTGCAGACGTCTGCTTGAGCAGACATGCTAGAAACAGCCAGAAAAGAAGCGGTCGCCATGACAATGAGTCTCCGAGGCTCTCATTCATTACCTCACATCACAACACAGTGAAGGTCTGAGCCGCCGTAAGCTGCGGGATCATCAGTCTTCTGCTAGCTGACCGGTGTGTGTGTGTGTGTGTGTGTGTGTGTGTGTGTGTGTGTGTGTGTGTGTGTGTGTGTGTGTGTATCCAATACCAAAGATTTATGTAGCATTAGGGACACTAGATCACAGTAATGCTTACTCACACACTCACTCACTCACTTACACACGCACACACACACACACACACACACACACACACACACACACACACACACTGTTACGGGTCTTTCTCCGCTTTCTCTCCTCTGTCTATTACGTCTTATTCGTCCTCTCACCAGCGGCTCAGTTCATTCTGCCAACTCCTCGTCAATAATGATAACGATAGAAATCATCACACAGAAATGAAACACACAGAGTGTGTGAGTGTGTGTGAGTTTAGACCGAGAAGAGACCTGATCGTCTCTGATTGTGCAATTTCAACATTTAAAGGTCTGAAGAAAAAGAAGCAAGCAAGCAAAGGTGAAAGAAAGGTCAGAGAAAATGTAATATATATATATATATATATATATATATATACATTTTTGTCAAACAGTCTGTATACATTGTCATGTCTTTTGTCTTCTGTGGAGCGGTTTCAGATGTTTGATGACTCATCCTGCAGTCCGGGGCATTTAAAAAAAAATACTAAATCTTATACAAGCAATATGGAGAGAGGTGAAGAGACGTTCAGTCGGATATCAGTCAGTGAAAAGTAAATGATAAAAGTGGTTGAATACATGAAATATAATTTTAAATACAGATGTGGGACTTCATTCCATTCTTTCATTGCGCCAAACCACATCATTCTCTCCAAGTGTTCCTCTCTGTAAAAAATAATAACATTTAAAATAATAATTAACACATGTTTTATTGTTTAAAAAAAAAATAACATTAAATTTTTTTAATTTGCTCTGTAGCTCCAAAACTCTAGGCTCACTCAATTTTTTAGCGGTCCAATCAAATGCAAAGAATAGTATTTAAATCCCTCGTGTAGCTGAACACAACCGCAGTACAGACACGTCTGTTTCCCTGGTCTGTCATGTGTTATTGTGTTACCTTGACAACGAAGCCCCCCTCACCTGATGCAAGGTTTCGGTCTCCAGGCGGTGGTTTTTTTTTTTGTCATTTAATTTGGAGGACCAGCAGTGGAGTCTATGTGTGTTCATTGGTGGGTTTGACTCACTTTACAATGCAGAAAACACAAAAACAAACTGCAGACAGACTGCAGACAGACTGCAGACAGACTGCAGACAGACTGCAGACAGACCTGCAGACAGACTGTAGACAGACCTGCAGACAGACCTGCAGACAGACTGCAGACAGACCTGCAGACAGACTGTAGACAGACCTGCAGACAGACTGCAGACAGACCTGCAGACAGACTGCAGACAGACTGTAGACAGACTGCAGACAGACTGCAGACAGACCCGGTGTCCCAGGTCTCTACCTCCACCATCAATAACCCGTCTCTCTCTCTCTCTCTCTCTCTCTCTCTCTCTCTCCCTCTCTCGCTCTTATTAGCTCTCTAATATTTGATCTTGTTATCGGATCCTGCTTTACATTTCTCTCTCCGTCTTTTCATCATCATTCTGATCCCATCATTTACATATGTGATAACAAGAGAGAGAGAGAGAGAGAAGGAGAGAGAGAGAGACCAATATTCTATATTAGAAGCATTGAAGGGCAATCACTGCAAAATAATTATAATTCAATACATATTCTCATTATAAGCTTGATTTGAATTACCACAAACCAATTAACACCATAGAGTGTCTCTGTGCCATATTCAGACCAACTTTAGCTTTACAATGTGTGTGTGTGTGTGTGTGTGTGTGTGTGTGTGTGTGTGTCACCTCACAGATGTGTGTGTGTGTGTGTCCCTTAATCGTGAACCAGGACCGGTGGCGTAGCATAAAAAGTTACTTCAGTCCGCATCAATCCGCGGTTATCTGACGAGGAAACGTCCCGGATCGTCTCGGGCCTCTGGCGTGGTTTCTCTCCGTGACATCACGACATTCTCAACGCTCTCCACCTTCTTTCCATCTGTGTCGCGTCCATGTGGTCGGATCTACTTCTGCACACCGATCGCTCGTGTTGCCATACATTCGTAGGAAAAAAATTACTTTTTGAGATATTGTACGGATACGGATAAGGATGAGTTGGTGTGTGTGTGTGTGTGTGTGTGTGTGTGTGTGTGTGTGAGACCCAGTGTAAGTGAAACAGTTTGGCAGCATTTGTGTCCTTGACAAGGTGTTACGTCCCCTCTGCCCCAACAGGACACCTGCTGTCCCGCGGTACAGTACACGGACTCATTAACTGAACAAGAGGACACACACACACACACACACACACACACACACACACAAAGAGCCGATGGAGGGTTCATATATTCTTTCAGGGTGTTGATCACCATCTGGTTTGATTCTTTGTTCTTTAAATGTTGCTTCTTCCTTTGACACTCGTCTGGTCTCACGTTGACGTCGCCGCCTTCAAGTCCGGGTCGTGTCAGCGTTGTCCTTCTCAAAATAAATCTCGTTACTAAATTCACGACATTTAATCTCACCGCAGGTTCGTCTCTTTGTAGAATAAGTAGTGTAACAAGCGCCTCTTGTCCGTATGCAGTCGCTGTGTGCTGCGTTCGGAGTGTAAATCCGTTCTGATCCTCTGCCAGCTGAGGGATCAGACACAGACAATGCATGTAAGTCTGCCAAAGGACCGGCGTGGCTGCTTGACACACTATTCGGCTTTGTATTTGTACTCCCAAAGTGTATTTCTACTCTAATAATAAGACAAAATACATTGTGTGCTTGTTTGAAGCTCTCCAGGTCCAGACTGAAACATCTTTTGGATGGGAATTCTGGACAAATGTTGGATGGATCCTATTTGTTGACACCAGGGGTCACGAGTAGATATATGGTCAATGATGCGTTCAGGCTCTGTAGGGGGAAAATGAGAAGGTAAACTATAACCTCATCACGGTGTGTTCAGATGTAATATCGTGAAGTGTAGTTTCGGTGAGAAATTTGAATGAATCCAGTTGTTTGAAGGAGATGTTTTCACACCAACATACAATCATTCTCTTTTATTTCCTTTGTTTTGCTTTCATGAAGGAAAATAAAACTAACATAAAAGGATAACATTTAGAATTGTTGATGGTTTACTGACTTCAGTGTCAGATGTTTTTTGTCTGGATCCACTATAATCAAATCAAATGATAAGTATCTGTCAATATGGATCATCAATGATCGACAATAAGTATCGGCGGCCACCAAAAAAATCTGGAATTCTAGAAGTTCTATTGGCTCTCTTCTTTTTTTGTGCCAATCGGACTTTTTCCGATCCGTTGCGCCTGGACTAAGCTCACGAAGCCCCGCCTTCTTCACGTGACCACGCCCACTCCCGGGCATCGGAAGAGTCTCTCCATCGATCGTCACGCTGTGGCCGATGTTCTCCAGGTTGGTTTTGTAGCACCGAGCTCTGCTGGTGTGTGATGTCTGCCAACAAGGGGAGAGAGAAAGAAAAACCGGCTTCTGGCAGCTCCAGCAAACAAACACTCGGGTCTGTTCCTCCGTCTGTGAGCAGCGTCACCTCCTCCCTGCAGACTGCAAGAGAGAACTCACACTATTTTTGTCTCTCTGAATATCTTTGTCGCACACCAACACCACAGCAACATCATGCATATATATATATATATATATATATATATATATATATATATATATATATATATTTATATAGATTTGATGCGAAAATCTGGGCGTTGTGTTCCCGTGTTGTTTTGTTCGTCTTTTGGTCCGTTTTGAGGAGCAGGTGACCTCGGAGTGAAAGCACAAGGTGTTTAGTATATGACACATTTTTCCTACTAAAAACATTCACTTTTGATAAATAAGAGCCCGAACAGTCATAGAGAAACAGATTTTACACGTGATATTATCAGAATCCACGATTATGTCTTCAGTTTGTTACAAACCTTTTAGTAATACATCGAACTTTTGAATTCATCAGATTTTCCAGTTATATAACGCTTGATATCTAATTGAATCAATACGTTTTGACATTATTATGAGGATTGGGATGATGCTGTGTGTAAACTAAGTTTACGGGAACCGACTTCAATTCACTCAGAGCCTTTTGGTGAAAGGAAACTCAGTAAAATGTCTTAGAGTCGGTCAGAATATTAATAAACAACCGTTTAATTCAGACAGACTGATGCTCTGGGTCAATACGATGGTAGTTGGTCTTCTACTTGCACAAAATGTATGAAAAGGATTTTTTTATTTGTTATCATTGTTGCCCGTATAAAAAGATTTGATGCAAAATATATGCAGGAAAGTAATAAAGGTGCTTAAAATATGGTCTAATTATCTAAAACTAAATTTACATCATCACCACACATTTACTTTTTCTATTGCAGGAGAGAGGAGAGAGGAGACAGGAGATGGAAGAGGAGGAGAGAGGAGACAAGAGATGGAAGAGGATGAGAGAGGAGACAAGAGATGGAAGAGGAGGAGAGAGGAGACAAGAGATGGAAGAGGAGGAGAGAGGAGACAAGAGATGGAAGAGGAGGAGAGAGGAGACAAGAGATGGAAGAGGAGGAGAGAGGAGACAAGAGATGGAAGAGGAGGAGAGAGGAGACAAGAGATGGAAGAGGAGGAGAGAGGAGACAAGAGATGGAAGAGGATGAGAGAGGAGACAAGAGATGGAAGAGGAGGAGAGAGGAGACAAGAGATGGAAGAGGAGGAGAGAGGAGACAAGAGATGGAAGAGGAGGAGACAAGAGATGGAAGAGGAGGAGAGAGGAGACAGGAGATGGAAGAGGAGGAGAGAGGAGACAGGAGATGGAAGGAAGGCCTGAGGAAGAAGAGGGGGTTTGACTGGAGATCAGCAATAATGTGAGGTGAGGAAGAGGAGGAGGAGGAAGGTGTGAAAAATGGGAGAGGAGGACGACGTTGTTTGAGGAATAAAGCGCCGCCCCATTCTCAAAGACAAATCAATGTCACCTCTGCGCGCGCACACACACACACACACACACACACACACACACACACACACACACACACACACACACACACACACACACACACACACACACACACACACACACACACACACACACACCGATCACACCATTTACAGTTTCTCCACAGCCACATTCCCTCTTTCCTTTCTGCTTTGTTTGCTCTCATTTATGTGTGTGTGTGTGTGTGTGTGTGTGTGTGTGTGTGTTTATATAATCGTGGAGAAGTCCATGCATCCTGTGTGTATACATATGTATATGTGTGTGTGTTTTACTATGTGCTCTGCTCCAGGTGTTCAGTCCAATTCTGTACATAAGTACATGATACTTGTGACATGTCGTGTATTTTTACTTTGTTTACTTCTGCTCCTAGTTTTCGTAGTTTTTCATAAGGAAATGTCGTGCTATTTTTATTTTTATTTTTGTAACGCCCTCCCAGGAGATCAGGTTAGTCTCTTTCACACACACACACACACACACACACACACACACACACACACACACACACACACGCTCAGTGGAGGCCTTTACCTCTCGCTGCTCAGCCTTCTGTTTCCTCCTGGATGAACCCCAGAGACACAGCGAGACTGACAGACTGACGTCATCGTGTGTGTGTGTGTGTGTGTGTGTGTGTGTGTGTGTGTGTGTGTGTGTCACTTAGAGCGACAGCATCACTGAGAATATTCCCGGCCAATGCATGATTTGAAAAAAGTGACTGCAAGTCCCTGGAAAAATGTGACGGCCTTTTGATGTTCAGTCGTTTTGATTTCAAGAAGAAGAAGAAGAAGAAGAAGAAGAAGAAGAAGAAGAAGAAGAAGAAGAAGAAGAAGAAGAAGAAGAAGAAGAAGAAGAAGAAGAAGACCAACATCAGACCCGCTTCTCGTAGAAGTTTCCATGTTAATACCCGGCGAGGCTGGATTATGATGGAATAACACACATTGAATTGTATAATCTCAGTGGACTACATGACTATGTGTGTGTGTGTGTGTGTGTGTGTGTGTGTGTGAGCTTACAGTTGGTGCGATTTGAAAAAGATAAACTCTGTATTTCCATCTCTTTCCACCAGTTTGTGTCACTTTAAATATCAGGGAAACGTCTCCAGTGTGCTTTATTATTTCTTTTTTTCTTCCCGTTCCTCGTCTCCTCGTCTCCTCGTCTCCTCGTCTCTTGTCATCTCACATCAGCTATTGCTGACGTTGCCCGCTGCCATTTGCAGTTGCAGTAAATTATGGTCATTTAGAGTCAAACAGACCATAAAGCAGGGGACGCTTTAGGGGCGGGGCTACAAGGTGATTGACAGGTCGACATCAGAGACGTATACGGCGTCTTTACGTCACTCCTCAGTCCATATATGGTCACTTTCGTTCATTGGTTACAAAAAAAGCCATAATCCAAGATGGCGACCGGACAAAACGTTGCGCTCGAGGCTTCCACAAACCAACGGGAGACGGTTTGTAAGGCGCAGACAAACAAAGTCCGATCTCACTGACGGGCCCGCTGCGTATTTACTGGTTTCATCTGCAGAGATCCTAACCTGAAGTGAAGCCGTGACATTTTCCTCAGCTTCGCCCTCAGCCTCGCGTTAATGAAGCGGTTTGACCTCCTGTTCTCGGAGTCCGACGTCACGTCTTTCTGACTTTGTGCCAAAATGTGTTCGTCTAAAAATAGAATCGTTTCTCCCGGATGTTTCTTCTGTCGGGATTTCTGTTTTCCTAGCAGTTCGAGTCCAGGAAAGCTTTTGTTTGACAGGTGCAACAGTGAGAGGAACCGCCGAGATAAAAATACACACAAACTCAACCTGATCAACAAAGAATGTCGGAGCCGAGGCGTCACGCTGTGATCTCTGGGAACTGAAATGAAACAGCAATTTGCAGCATTTGCCAGAATTAGTTGCTAATTTTCTGCACTCTTCTTCATCTTTGTGCCAAACGAGTGTTTAGATTTCTTTATCTTTGATGTTTGTTCCCTCTCGCTTGAAACACAGAGACGCCATTTTTCCAAAAACATATGTCTATATTTGAAATGTATTGTCATGGGTTTTTCTTCATTATTAAGGAAGAAAAAAAGTCTTTGTGGGAAATTTTCAATAATGGTCGTCTGTGTTTGATTGACAGCAGCTGGCAGGCTGGAAGTCCCATTCCTAACATGACCTCACAGAAATGGCTGTTAAAAGGATAAACAGCAAGTAACGTGTAAAAATGACGTTCCATCATCGCAGGAAATATATAAATGTAAGCATTAGGTTTAGGCTTAAAATAATCATCAATACTTTGGTTTTCTGGTTAAAAGTATTGTGTCCAGCATGCAGCACAGAATCCAATATTTATATATAATATTTTTTTTTGTTTAATATCAGAATTAGCCAGATTTGCATCTTACATTTGCATCCTAAATGTTGAAGTGATTCGACCATGAACATAAAATCTATATTTTCGTCTGTTTACACTTTACTTCTTCACATCATAACATTTCAGGTTTACGTTCTATAGATGAAAAGTCTTGAATTAATTGAAATTGAATTCTAAAGCAGCAGATAATTTTGGAAATATGTGTGCAAACTAATACTGTGATGTTAAACATAAACAGTTTAGGAGTGTTGTGAAGTACAACATGTATTTTCTACGGGACACTGGGTTTTCTGAAAAACTGATTAACTGATTGAAAATAACACAAATACTAATTAGCTGACTAGTAGTGGGTGAGTTAGATGAGAAGGCAACTTTAACAGGAACGCTAACGTCGCTAACGTCGACAGCTAACTGCTGCTCAGTAGAGAGAATGCAGCTGTAACACACGAAGCATAGACTTCTATACAACCAGAGGAGTCGCCCCTGGTGGTCAGTAGAGAGAATGCAGCTTTAACACATGAAGCATAGACTTCTATACAACCAGAGGAGTCGCCACCTGGTGATCAGTAGAGAGAATGCAGCTTTAACACATGAAGCATAGACTTCTATACAACCAGAGGAGTCGCCGCCTGGTGGTCAGGAGAGAGAATGCAGCTTTAACACATTTTCTCACAGACTTCTATACAACCAGAGGAGTCGCCGCCTGGTGATCAGTAGAGAGAATGCAGCTTTAACACATGAAGCATAGACTTCTATACAAGCAGAGGAGTTGCCCCCTGGTGATCAGTAGAGAGAATGCAGCTTTAACACATGAAGCATAGACTTCTATACAACCAGAGGAGTCGCCCCCTGGTGGTCAGGAGAGAGAATGCAGCTTTAACACATTTTCTCACAGACTTCTATACAACCAGAGGAGTCTCCTACTGCTGGTCAGTAGAGAGAACACAGCTTGGATGTGGACTAGCAGGTAAACAATAGAACTGGTAATAAGCGGATGCAGACTACTGATGACGGCAAATGGAAATGCAAACAGAAGACGGATCGACTGACAGGGGAGCAGATGGAGGGAAGCGTCCGGGGAGGCAGAGAGACGGGCGGCGGCGACATGAAAAAGGCGGAGACAGAGACCGAGGCAGGTATTTGTTGTAAAAGGTCAGCGCTCCTGCGATAAGGCGCGCTTGGACAGCGTGCTCGCAGCCAGCGGGCGGCGGCTTGTCAACACGATGCCGGTGCACTTCAGTGGCCACGCTGCACTCAGCAGAGCACACAAAGACGGAGGCATCGCAGTGTGAGGAGGCCGGCTGCCGCCTGCGAGCCACACCAAACACGGGACCCCGAACAAGACAAGCGCCACGCAAAGAGAAGGCCGGGGGTAAAAGTTTCACTGCTTTACTACAGGAGATTATTATAAGTCTGCGAAGGGTCGATAAGGTTGTTTATCACCACTTACAGGATTAGTTTGATTAGTTAAAAAAAAAACCTCTTTTTGTTTTCGCTGAATGTAGAGAAAGTGAGCTGACGTGGACAGCGGAATGGAGGATGGCGGTGACGCTCCTGCGACAGAGTATTGTGCGTCATAGCAACAAAAAAACAGCAAAATTCAGAATGACAGAGCAGGATTTTTGTTGTGACCGTAGTGAGCAGGGATTGAAGGCGGGGAGGACGAAGAGGAAGGATGAGATGAGGATGAGGAGGAGGAACTATCCTCTCAGAACAAGTCGCAGGTTGAATACAAGTCAACTTGGGATCTTGGACATTTCAGTGTTCTGACAGCAACTCCATTTCCTTATAATCAGCACATTGTAAAATCAATCAATTGTTACTTTGTCTTGTCTTTGTCTTTTCTGGTTTTAGTGCAAAGTAACAGATATATATGTTTTCGGCGCCATCTTGGATTACGACCGTCACCATGTTGTTTTTTTTGCAACCAATGATCGGAAGTTATCAAATTTGGAATTTGTAGG